>NW_010410980.1:80129-81566 GCF_000710305.1 Buceros rhinoceros silvestris | reverse complement strand
GAATATAGAATGTTTATTCATGACCTATGCTAGGGAAGGAGTTATTCAAAATCTCTGCTTGGTTTTTAATGCGTATTTCTGTACATAAAATATTCACATTGTTTATATTACCCTTAGCATTCATATATGAAGTAATATTTTGTTGTAATTTGCAGTGTTTTGGAATGTTTACAGAATAATTTGGCTGTCTGTCTATTGCCAAATAAATGTTGCTTTCTCTCTTCCTGCTGTTAGTGGTACTAAGAGATGAGGCCAATCCCTCTAAAGATTTTTAGTCTTACGTAATTAAACTTTCATATTATGAAATAGATAAATACTCTTCTTCTGAGTAAATTGCAACTTCTAGTAACTCCTGATTCGGAAATGATGAGTAGCTTCAAGAGTCTATTTTTTTGTTTAGATAAAGCAGCTATGCCTGTTCAATTGGTGAAGATCATTAAAGGCAAATCTGAGACTCCACTGCCGAGCCATCTGCAGGAGGAAGATTTGAATCATTTGCAAGAAGGCTTTGACCATACCAACAAATACTTTCAGGTAACTTACTGATAGAAGAGTTTTGGCTTACTTATAAATAGCTCCTCTATATTCCATTCCAGTTGGAGACTTGCTGCAGCTGTGTGTCTTTGTGTGTATCGGTTGCCCATCTTTAAGCAACATAAAATTATGACCCTGTTGTGCTTTATTGCCTGTTCCTATCGATTTCTGTTGATTGACAGTTCTGTCCCTTCCTCTTACATTGTCAGACTTAAATTTTGTAAGAGTTTTTCTTAGCTTCTAAACTGTGGACCCGTTTAAAAATACATTAATATGTAGAAGGCTGTTTCGAAAATAGGGGAACTTAAGTGGTATTTTGGTTTTTTTGAAAAAATGGCAATAAGCATCACCATCCTGTTAAAAATCAGATTTTAGAGTAATGACTTCTAAAGGAGTTTTCTTTTCCTGTATAAAGGAATGCAATATCCAGTTTCATGGAAGGAGGGCTCTGAGGCAACTACCTGCATTAAGATACAATTAAGGTTTTTTTATCATTACAAAGTATGCATTTATATTTTACAGTAGTCTGACATGATTTCGGATTGGAAGTACAATCCTGGTATACTGATGAAATGCAGAAATATTTTTTTCATCCCTAACACAACTATACCATGTAAAATGCAGTGTCAATTCCTAGGGGTTTTCTTTTTTAACCCGTTTAACCTTGAAAAAGCAAAGTACCAACTCTATGTGTTCAAAGGGACCTGTGGTTCCAGAGATGGATGCACTGCACCTGTAATTTCCCACCTCCAGGGTGCTCAAATGTTAAATGTTTGGTTGGTTTTGTTTTTTTTTTTTTTTTTGTGAATGGTTCTGAAAATCGTTTTAGTCGTCCCTGATGCTTGTTAGGAAGTCAACATCATCCCAGGCTTGCCTTCAGTCTGTTACCAAAAAAAAAAAAAA
>NW_010410980.1:35478-80089 GCF_000710305.1 Buceros rhinoceros silvestris | reverse complement strand
ACCGACCCGGGACCGACCCGCCGCAGCAGCCCTCGCGGAGAGGACGGATCTCCTTCTCTCCCTCTTACAAAAAAAAAAAAAAAAAAAAAAAAATAAAAGGCAGGGGGCAGAACACGAGCTAATTCTGTAGAAAGCCTTAAGTGGCTTGAACCCTTAAAAATGGTACAAATATTTTAAATATGTGAGCTGAACTGGCCTAATGATTTTCTGTATCAAAAACCCATTTATATTCCGCAGTTATATATTCCCATTTCCAGCTCTAGTGGTTATCTGACCCTGTGATTGAGTTGATTCATGAGAAATAAACTGGCAGAACACTATCCGTATTGATGGAGAGAGTGTAGTTTTCTGCTGCCCTTACTTTCTGGCCTGGTTCATTATGGTGTCAAAGAAATGCCAGGAATAGTTAAACTAGGTAAAGCAAAGGAGCAAAACTAGCCTTTTTGGAAGCAGGAAGCAGTAGTGTGAGAGGAGGTGATTTGATTGAGAATGATCCAGTCTCCCTTAGGTCTTGTAAAGGAACAAATGGAAACATCAATAACCAATGCTGCTAGTAAACAGCATTTTTATTCCTCAGGGTGTAGTTTCCTGTCCCCATTCACCTGTGGGGCATGTAGGCTTTCCTACTTTTAAGAGCTCTATCTGCAAGCATCCCTGACATGGAAGAACAAGGTTTTCTTGTTCACAAAGGAAATGTTGAAGCAGACAAAAATGGATTATAGATTAGAAAATGTTTCTGCCAAAATAAATGTTTCCATTAGAAAAGCAGAACCGTTATTACCAGATTATGATTTGAAGCGTACATGCAGTGTCATACCTGATTGCTGAAAGTGTATAGAATCTTTCTCAGGCTTCTTCCTTGTGTTAAGAGAACTTAATGTTGCTGCTGCCATGGATTAGTAGGTGACTAAAACAGCTTGGCATAAAAACAGCGCAGCTGGAGACCTGATAAAGCTGGTGCTAATGCACCATTGCATATGTAGGAAAATCCAGTTCTGCAGGCTGAGCTTGAAGTGAACCATAGAATGCACTTACATTAGGTTATCTTAGAGGTGGCACACGTAGCACAGTCATTTTAGACCTGCCAAAATGGGGGTCAGGTCTGGCTTTGAGGACGGAGGAAGGGGAGAGGATGATTTTTATGAAGTGTATTCGGGGAAAAAGCAACAAAAACCACCAAGGATGCTTCTGTCTGGCTTGTGTGCCTCAGTCCTTTAATTCTTCTGAAACACTTTGCTTTTTGGCATCACTCCGAATAATGCAAGTTTTAATTTACATCTGTGAGAACACAGCACAAGCAATGTCCATACATCCTCAGTCATGATCTCCATTAACTGAACCTGATGCCTTCTCCATTAATTACTCAGCCTCTGATTTTGTTATGGCAAAGCTGATACAAACCTGAAAAACAGCTGCCTAATCAGCTGTCAGGCCAGACAGAGGAATGAGGCTGCAGGAGAAAGGAGAGAGATCCACTAAAGGAGTTGGACGTAGTTTCAGAGTGAATTTAGTGGTATGTAGAGTGGGGAGGGGGTTGGACAAAGTTTGTCTGCAAAGTGCTCAATAAGCAGGATTTGTATGGGAAGAGTGAATTTGAGCAGGTTTTGCTAAGGCTGGTTTTGTTGAATTTTGGAGTTCTCGCTGAGGGGAGTCATGAACTTCACTCATAAGAGAAAAGCAACAATATACTTATTGATGTGAAGTAGTGAGTTAATAAAGGTCAGTGGTAAATGTGACAGTGCTTAAACAAGATTAGATGGCAAGATACACTTGGTTATTGACTGCATAGAGGATAAGGTTAGACAAAACTCTCAGTGAGACCCTCACATTAAGTTACAAGGTTGAGGAAGGACCTCCTTGCTTCTCCTAAGCTTCTCAGAGAGGAGCCTAGGACCATCTGGATCCATTCTAAATCCCAGGCTTGGTCAACTGTTTATGCCTAAAGGATTATATATGCACAGTCAATCCTTATTATCACTTAATTTGAGATTTCAAAGTTTAGGATGCTATTGATCACTTCCCGAGAATCTGTTATGGCAAGGAATCTCTCAACTTCAGGGAGTAACACTGAGAGGCATCCCTATTCAAGAGGAGATCCTGCCTACTGTAGTGCAGGAGAGCTCAACGGGCCCTGGGCTGTCCGCTATTTATAGAGTAAGATAATTGACTTATAGTCATATTTGCATACAAGCAAGACATCTGGGTCAGGGTTCCAGACAGTCCTTGGCTACCATGTTGTCATCCATCCCTCAAAGGCCAGCTGGATGCAGCCATCACAACCCCCACCAGTTCCAAACATGTTGAGAAAGCAGCGGGCAGTATTTCTGCTGAGAAAGAGAACTAGGGTGAGGGTGTTTGGATACAAAGGAAAATGGTGAGACCAGCCTATTGTAGCAAAGAAGGTGGTCCTAGGATTTGAAAACTCATTGGAAGATACTGGAATGTAAAAGGAAAAATAAAAAGTCAAAATGGTCAGAAAGCAGTCTCTATCTCATCGGTGTATTCTGCTTTTAACTAGCATGCTTATGTGGATTGAAATTTCTTTAGTAAGGAAAAAAACTATGAAAATACAGAGTGTTCCTGAGATGACTTTGTTTCATTGTCAAACCTTTATTAGAAGAAAAACTGTAGTATTTTATTTACCTGTGAGTAGAATTCAAGACAATCTCAGCAAGAACAATTATATATAATACTTGAAATCTTAAACAAAGTTTTAATTCTGAAAATAAGTGCCAAACCTTTCTGTAAGTATTCATAGACAAATTTCAGAATGTTATTTTGTGGGCGCTGATTGTTAAAATAAGTATTTGATATTTAAGTCTCCCTACAAAACTCGTTAGTTTTCCATGTGAAAAGTAGGAACTTATCTGTTAAAAACACATGGTTGTAAATTTTTGACCTTGATTTTGCTCTTAAACGAAGCATTACTACTGTCTTGAAAGCAGTAAAGCTATATGGTACTTATTACATCTAATGCAATGTGGCTGGGTTTTTTTTTTTTTTAGTGTGATAAAATGAAAAATGTGCTTTGGGTTGGAAAGGATGATTTGTGGACTCTTAGTATTTCTTTATAGAACAGATAGTAAAATAATTGTTGAGTTTGATTTGGATTCCTCCTGAGTTAACATGTTGTAGGACTAATTTTACTCTGAAAAGCCTTTATAGTAACAATTCACTGCTGTGTATTTTATTCTAATTTGGTTTAAGAAGTGTTTACTAACATTTAAGTCAAGCTTCCCACTGAATGTGTGTACTACAAAATCACTGTGATTTACCTGACTATCCTCTTAATGTTGCTTTTGTGTTTATAAACAGATTGCCTCTGCTGTCTCTTTACAAGAAACCTTTTTATTTCCTGTGTGGTTTGTGTAGTTCTGTTAACACTTCATAGTCTCTGCTTTCAAATTTTGGGGTTTTTTCCTTTCTCAAATCGATTTCTGTTTTTATCCTTGGGAAGGATGCAGTACTTTACCTGTCATATTGTGAAAGAATACGTAGGACTGACATTTTTGCAGCTGTTGAAGGAGATCCTTTTTTGATGAGTTCATCTTCCTAACAAATGTTTGTTCCTAACAATGTTTGTTCCAAAGAGACCTTAACATCACTGAAGATGCTGGTCTGTCATTTTTGCTACGTAGTATCTTCAACTGCACTATAAAGAGTATTTTTGCATAATTAATAGAACCTCTTCATCCTTTAGAGTGTTTGTATTATTGTCAAATAAATAGGTCACTACAATTTCAAATCTTTCTAATACTGCTCTTGCAGCTGTACAGTTTTTTATTTTTCACAAAAGATTATTTGTCTTCATATATATCTTCTGTCTCTTCACTGTGTTTTTGTTTTGATATTTATGTTGTAATCCTTTGCCAGTATTTTTGGAGAAATTGCTGTATCTTTTAAGATTTTGATCACCCTACCTCTTAGCTGCCTTTCAGGTTTTGTGCTAAAAACCTTCACTTTTATGCTATTACAGTAACTGTTAAAAGGTGCTTCCGTGGCTGCTGTTTCGTTTAGTCTAAGCATATCATCTGGTCAGTGGCTTCTAAGTGGTATTGAAATGTAGTGTTTCCTTTGTTGTATCCCAAGAACATTGCTCTTCGGTGCTGTCTTTAGCATTTTTTATTATTGTTTTAAGAATTCAGATGGTCATTTGCACTTATCACTTCAATTCTACCTTTTTTCAGCTTACAGAGGTTTCAGCTGTTATCAGTGTTTCTGTAACTTAGAGGTGTATAGTCTTAGTTCACAAATTTTTTTTTCTTTCATTTTTAGGGAGTAGTTATTCTTTCCTATCCATTAACGAAACTCGGAGATGGAACAGACTTTCTCAAGGTTGTTCTTCAAGGTACTACATTCAAGTATATGTTTTAAATTTATTTTGTTGAACTTCTTGACACTTTTTTGACATTGCTAGTACCTGCTTTTTTACTGTTCAGTAAAATGTTGTACTTAAAATGCTCTCTAAAATTGTTCATTCTCTACGAAAGTAGATTATTTTAAACATATGCCTGGGAAGTTAATGGAAACAATGCAGCCTTTATAGTTCCATAGACTATTTGTGTGGAATCTTTTAAAATGCTGTCCCGAAAATGCATTAGCTGTATGTACAGTTTTAATAGCGTGTTTTTAAACTGCTTGGTAAAGGATTAAGAAAAATGCACACTTAATAGTTAACAGATAACATGCATAGTATATATCATGTAATTGCTCTTTTAATATAGGTCAGTATGTCGATTAGCAGCAAAATATTTCATTCTGTTTTAATCTAAGTAGTTAAAAAATGAAATTTCACCTGATTACTTGGGCATTTGAATATCAGCTGACACATTAACACGTGGAAAGACTTTAAGTTGTTCATCGTGTAATAAGTGATACTGAAAAATGATTATGTCCCTTTTAAGTCCAAAGGTTATCACCCTCTCCAGCCAGGAAGGAGGAGGATGTCACTACTCAGAAGTTTATGCTGGAACTTCCCATTTCTTTCCAATTCCTTCTGAGCTCCTTTCTTAACACTGTTCAGATGCATTATCACTTGCTCCCTCTGAGCATTCCCAATTCTACAAATTTTGTGACTGTGACTGAACAGCAGGCAGGGAGATGCAGAGCCTACCTGGTGAAGCTGCTTGTGACTTCTGTTAGGAGAGGTGAATTAAATTGATGGGACCTGAGGCAGTTTCCCGGCTGGCTTCAGGATTCCCAAAGAGGAATGCAAAACTTCCTTGAGTCTTGCTAATTTCATGTGGCTGGTCAGGAGGACTGAGAGTTTGTGCGTGTTCTCCACAGCCTCAAAAAATAAGTTTGCACGTCTAAATCGTTAATGTTGTTTCTGAAACAGTAGAAAGTAGAAAACTTCTAAAATAACAACCTATTTTCTATTGTAGTCCTCTTGTTTATTGATATGTCTATGTCCTCCTGGAATATTTCCACTTTATTTAGTTCTACAAGATGATCTGTGGTAAAACATTAAATGTGACTGGATAATATCTCCTCTCTAACACTATACACTGAATTGTCCAAGTGGAAATCTTTGTAATTTCTGTTTAATGTTCACTGAAGTACAACGTCTGCAGATTTTAGATGGTCTTCTTATGAAGAATATTCTGCTTGATATACCTATAGTTAGCACAAGTTATACAAATATTTGAAAGCATTGACCGTTTGTAGATTAACTGGAATGAAGAGTGCTAGATTCTGTAGATCAGCTTATTTTGGAAATCTCTTCCCATTGTTGTTTTGTTTTGGAGAAGGTATGATAATTGGAACTGTTTCTGCTTTTTTTCTCTAGATTTGAATAACTTATGTTCACGAGTCAACAGCATCAATATTTTAATATATGGAAAAATGGCAGAGGATTGTGCAAAAATTCTACGCCAAGGGGTAAAATAGATTTTTTTTTTCTTATTTTAAGAATTGTTTTCCACAGATGTATGTTGATGTCTTGTCTTTGTATAGCTATCATCAAAATCAGAAGTAATCCATTCAGTTCAAATCTATAAATATGAACTAGAAAAAAGAAAGTATTTGCTTATGTAAACTCTTTCTAACAATAATATTGAAGTGAAGCAATTCTTTTTGTCAGTGCTGTTTACCTAGCAAGTAAAGAATCATGAATATGGATGATAGAGAAGTCATCTATTTATGTTCATAATTTGAATGTCTATTGCCATTTGTTAAGACAGATTCTAGAATTAAATAGATATGAAAGATGGTTACACTAAAAGCTTTTTATAAAAAAGAATTAATTCAAAACTACATACACAGTTTTCTTTATTGGCTTTATTTTCTTTATTCGTCAGGGATACACGCTTGGTTTGATTAGCTCCATGCTAAAGGACATTGGCAAGTCAGCCTACAAGTTTGTGAGACACTGTTGCAACTAAAGAAGGAAAACAAGCTGAAAACAATTACCTCAGCTTAATACTTTTTATTAGGTTGCCTGACAGTTGTCTGACTTTTCAGTATTAGCCATATGTCAAATTAAAATTTGTGTGCAATACATTATGAGCTCATGTTGGGGCATTTTAATTTGTGATATAAATTCACACTGAATCATAGAATAGTTTAGCCTGGAAGAAACCTTTTAAAGATCATCCAGTTCCAACCCCCTTGCCGTGATCAGGGACACCTTTCACTAGATTGCTCTAAAGCCCCATCCAGCCTGACTTTGAACACTTCCAATCCACAACTTCTCTAGGCAACCTGTTCCAGTGTTTCACCAACCTCAGCATTAAGAATTTCTTCCTTATGTCCACTCTCAACCTACTCTTTTTCAGTTTAAAACCATTGTCCTTTGTCCTGTCACTACAGGCCTTGGTAAAAAGTCTTTTTCCGTCAAAAAGATGGAAAGTTATTTAGTGAAGAAAATAGGACTTTGTTTTCACATTCTTAGAAATATTTGTTATGCACAAAAGTTAAGGACTTTCTCAAATACGGAAATAACAATGGCTTAGTTAGGATGCTGTCAGGATTTTTCAGCTCAGTTGGACTACTACACCTGAACTCTAGTGATCCATATGTTGAAAAAAGGTAAAAATTATACCAGACCTTAGGGCATGACATCAAAATATCACTTAAAGTTCAAATTGCTCTGAATTCCTGGAACATTTTAGTTTCAGTTCAGAAACCTAAGACTAAACAATGGCTTTTGCTTGATTCCCTGCTTTTTTTTTCTTTTTAAAATTTTTATTTTAATTGAGAGAGAAAGATTATATATATTCCTTGAGAGTGGTGTTGCTGTTTCTGGATAGGAGCTTACACCCTGAATTGTATCAGCTTCAAAGATGCATGCATCAGTTCATGAGATATATGAGACCAAAGCTGCTAATTTCAAGAATTACACCTATAATTAGAGCTGAGGTGTTTATATAATGTATAGTAACCTGTATTACAGTTTTTGTATAATTATGTGCTCATAAATATTCAGACACTGAAAACTTTTGAATCCCTGTGTTTTCAACATTATTAATCTGACTAATATGGATTAGATGAATATGTATAGATTAGAGGGTAGGAACTGAACGTTGATTTATTGCTTTTATCAAGCAATCCTCGAACAGCAGGTGACATACTGACTGCCTCTTCAGATGGGTAAAAAAAAAAAATCTTGCCCAAGGACAAATGTATTTCTCCTTTTTCTACAGAGATGTAGTTGTTTTGATGTTTTTATCACTTTTCAGTTTTTATTGAAGTCAGTAAAGAGGTTTGCAAGTTATACAACATGTAGGACAGACTGACATGATAGTGAAATTTATCTCTGTCCAGAGTAAGGCTAAAAAAAGAAACCAATTTTATTGTTTAGTGCCTAGTTGAAGAGATTATGTGAAGTTATAGTTGTGACCTAATGCATCATTTAAAAAAAAAAAATGCAGGATCATATATGGGTGAAGACTTCCCATGGAAGTTAAAGATGCTGGCATATATCTTTGTAGACTCTTCTTTCTCTTTGTCGCACTTAACATGCCTTATTTCAAGTCACATAATTTGTCTTACTAGATATTAATAATGATAAATAATAACTATTTTTAATCCTTACTGTATTTTTAATTAATCTGTAAAATACTTCGGAAGTATTGCATAGCAATGTGATTCCATGTACTCTGAGGATTTTTTCTGGCATCATTTCCCATATGGCTTCCATCAACAGACAGTTGAGTTTGTGTCATGAGCTGAACAGGTTTTAGAAGTTATCACTGAGTCTAAGAAACATTTTCCGGCAAAAAAATGACAGACCATGGTGGTAGATCTTAGGTGTCCATTATATGTATAATGTATAGGAGGTATACATTATCTGTAGTGTTGTTGTCTATTACATAAAAGTCTGTGTGAGAGCAAAAGAAAAATTCTATAGGGCGTGTTCCTCAACATCTAGTATCTCCTCCAACCAGCCTACGTTATGTGAAGGAAAAGTCAGGAACACCTCATGATTGTGAATGAAGGGGTTAGCTGACAGAATTCTTTTAAACGAATTTAGTCATAAGCAATAAACATTACCAAGATCCTTTTAGTAGAACCCACTTAGAGATTGTGCTATTAATTCGATCTTGAAATTGGTGCATGACCCTTTTCAGGCCTTTCATGTCTGTTAACTTTAGGGAACAACACGGAGGGGCTTTGGGCTGGGTGGTAAGGTGTGCAGGTCAGAGTATTCAATTTTGAATCAACGTCGGATTCTCCTGTATATCAAAGCCTTGTTTTAATGTTATCATATGCCATGCTAAAGAGAGAAACATCTCTTAAAGATTAGCAAAGTCAGTTCAGTCTGTTTAGGGCAGAAAAACCTTTTACAAATGTCAGATACATATAAAATAAGGTCAGTCTTTTTACAAATTTTTCGGTTCCACAGAATTTTGGCAGTGAGTCCAGGACGGGAAGTTACTGAAATAATTTCCTAAATATAAAAGCTGCAGAATTATTTTAAATTTAAAGAACAAATCAGTTGTATTGTCCTGATAAAAATACAAATCTTGAACAAGGCCATGGGTGGCAATTGGAAGACAGACAGATCAGTGCTAAAGATCTGAGTAGGAAACGACAACCCACAGACAACAATCCTAAACCCAATTGTTTGGTCTTCCCCGGTGAATTGAACCTTCATGTTACTTTCCATGTCTCATATGAGGTTTTGATTTTTGAAGAATCTGAGTCTGATGGAGCAGAGTAATGTCCAAAACTAGCAGAGTTGCAATTTAGGAGTTAGGAAATAGATTTAATTTTTGAAAACCCAAAATTTTAGCCATTAAAGAATTAGTTCAGTAAGGTCCAGTACTTTTTGTTTGCTGCTTACTCTTTCAAACTTCACAGTTTTGTAGATTTCTTTATCATAGTTCCCATACTGTAACAGCTTTAGCTAATTAGCTTGAAAGGAGGGGAGCAGGCTGTTCCCAGAAATGTGAATAACCATGTTCTTCTCATCTCCTGCAAGTCTTCTGGTTCTGTAACAGAGTAACCATCAGGGAAAACACTGTCTTTTCTTTGTTTCTCACTTCTTTTCAATGAGGGGAATAGGATTTCTTTTTCCTATTTAAAAATATTTGTAGTTTGTGTGTGTGTATATATATATATGCAATACAACAGTCTTCTGTTGACATGAAAATCCACCAAGTTATGTAAGTCACTTTGATTCCCAAACCAATTATAAGAGAACTTAGCTAAAGGTGAAATGGAAACAAATCTATTTTGAAAACTAATATAGCACTAAATTTCAAAGCACCGTGCAAACCTTGTGTAAATTTTTTGCATGTTTAGAAACTGCAAGTCATAACCTGTCAAAGTTGGCTGTGAATTTGGAAAAAATCTGAGAATATACCTGTTCTCTCTGCCTGTAAAACTAGATTTTAAGGTTAGTGCTGTCTTTTTTCCTCATTGAAATTGCACAGTCCTTTCACAGATGTTTTTGAATGTCATGTTACGCATTGGGTATTACATGAGTAATCACCCAAGATCTAGTATTATTCATTAAAAAAGTTTCCTTTTATTATGAGACTGTATAAAGGCATGAGTCTGTAATTCTAAAATTTCTTCTTACACAGGAGAACAAGTCAAGTCAGCTGTACAGATCTGCAATCCTGACTCAGCAACCAAGTCCCAGAATCTTGTGCAGCCTGCAATCTAATAAAGTGCTGAAATAGGAATAATGTATAGCAGGGCATAGATTTTTAGCTGAAGGTTGAATCCACTGTTGAAGGAACACCATGAGTAGCATCAGCAACAGTGAAAGAAAAGACACATGCTAACACCTGGTTTCTGCAAAACAGCTGAGTTTGCTGAAGCTTGTGTTTGTATCTGGAAAGAATGAAACAACTTTAACGTATGTTAGCAGAGTGGTGTGTCCAGGGGCAAGGAATACTGAGTTGTCTAATTGGTTTGACTGGTTTTAACTTACTTATCCTTGAGTATGGCTTACACTTAAGTGACCTAAATGTTATCCTTTAGTCAAAATATACATAGTACTCGCGTTTATGACACTACCTGAAAATTACCGTGTCCTAAGTATTTTCATTGTGTATTAAAATGTCTAATCAAAATTAGGTTTTCTGCAGTAAATTTTTTTTTTTGCAAATCCTTTAAATAACTAAATATATCACTGTCACTGAACCTAGCAGCCTTTCTTTTTCTTGCACAAAACATTAAGGTTTTGGATCTTAAATTGTTTCAAGTAACATTGTCAGATTGCTGCAATCACAAAAAAGAGCGATCATAGTGCAATATTTGTCTAAAACTCTCAACTTTAATCAGAAAGCTCTTTTATTTGTTGTAAACAAATAAACCCATGCACAAAAGTCATTCAGTAAAAACTTGCGGAAGTGCTTTTGGTAGAAGGTCAAATATAAAGAGAGTTACAAGTCTAATACGTTTATTGGAATGGATCACAGTGGTAGAGCCCTACTCTACGGTCCTCTTACCAAAGGAGCTGACTATAAAGCAGCTTTACATTGTATCAGAGTTCCCAGCATTATCTTTGTTTGATCAACTATCTTTCTTATCATATCAATCTCCGAAATGTATTTCTTCTCCCTTTTTTTCTTTTCTGGTTTTCTAAGGTTGATACCAAAAAGGTGAACTACTGCATTTACCCCTTAAATCATCCTTCTCTTGTTCGCTTTGTGGTGTCTGAGGAACTTTATGCCAAAGGGAAAGTACAGTTGCAAATGCAATTGCTTCCTGTGCCAGAATCTTAGGAGTGATGCCAGAGAAATTTGTAATGTCTCTTTTGCTACCGTTAACATACCTGTTGATTGACTTCGCTATTTGGTCCTTAAGGAAGAAACTGAAAGATGTCAATCCAACCAAAACAGAAAATACCCACAAGGAGAGTCTTTTGGAAGTGCGACTGTTAACTCAAGAAGAAATAAAGCTCTGAGCAAAGAGTGTTTTGTCACTGCTGTGATTCCGTTTCTAGCTTAGTTCATCTTACCCAGAAAGGAGTCAGTTATCAGTACATTCAAAGGGGAATGAATCCTTTGGTTTATTCAGTATGACTCTTCCCCTCTAGCCCTTGTCAAATTAGCACTCAGACACAGTAGCATTGAGTGTGACAATTTTAGCGGAATTTGAAAAAAAAACGGTTGGTGGCATTGGTCAGAATTGTGAATTCTATGGGTAGAACTAAACAGAGAAACTTAAAGGCACTGTTTAGAATTTGTTCAGGATTTTTGTTTCTTGAATGTCTTGAGACATTAGGGTGAAATTTCATATTACGTGCTCTTTAAAATAGAGTATGTGATACAGCCATGTAATCATCTTTTATCCCTCTGTCCCCATAGGACACCTTCGTAGTTGCTGGATTTAAGTTGGCAAAGTCACCTACAGCCAGAGTGGATGGCAGACACAGTTGCCACCTGGAGGTGTCTGAAGAAGCTGGATCAGCCATTTATGTACGTGGGTACCCAACATTTTTATCTTTTATTTTTCATCCGAATACCAACATTAAAGTTTTGCTTTATGGTAGAAAAAAAGTAAAACCTATTAGCATCTGAAGTGCTGCAGATTATTTTAGCACATTCATCAGGAACCAATCACTAATTTCAAAGGTGATTCACGTAGCAAATTATCTATAGTGTTGTTTTGTATTCACTTACAGCATTGTATTTGCTGTAGAGTTATCAAATGTTATATTTGCAATGCCTTCAGTTTTGTAATCAGAGTTTGCTATTGTTTTTTCTCCTCAGATTTATACTAAACCAGGAACAACTGCTGCTTCAGAAACTGCATCTGTGGTGAGTTTATACTTGGTATGTTTTTAAACCACATGAGACTAACTGCATGTATATAAGAATGCATGGAATGCTTTTCCTTTCTTGTTTATTTTACTTCCTTACTCTCATCCAGCAGTCATTTGTTTAGCTTTTAGTTATGAAAATAATATGCCTGGAAAACAGAATACGGTATGGAAAAGTGGAACTTTTTCTCTACTTGCAGTATAGTTCCCGTCTCAAAATAGGCTGCATGTTGGTTTAGGAAATATGAACTAGAAAGGTAACTGTCATTCTAAAGCAGATTGCATGCTGTGGTTTAAAAAAATGGAAATAAGAATCATCCTTTGTTTTAAAGTCAGACTTCATGTACTGGTTTTAACATTTCCTTTGATTACTGTTTGGAACCAGCTTTTTATGTGTCTGAATTAAAATTCTACAGGAAATAGCATATTAAAGGCACAGAAATTAGTGTATAAAATTTTGTTGTTCCCAATCATAAAAAGGATTTAGGACCGAAGATGATATAGCTTTGCTTCTAGTTAATTTTATGAAAAATTTCTTTTTTTTTTTTTACTCTGTGATACGGTAATTTACAACTACAGTTTTCAGTCGGTTTGGCAGAACTTGTATTCTTTAGAAGTGACTAATCAGCATATAATGTTGTCCTGGTTTGAGTTAGAACAGATCTAATTTGTTCAGTGATTTTACTTTTCCACTCAGTCTCCTTAAGTGACTGCACTTTCTGAAGTTAACAGCATGTTTTTGCAGACAACATCTGCTTCTAGAAGTGATAAAGCTTGATGTAACCTTAAGATAAGAGTAGTCCTTAAACAGTAGAAGATAGTCTGTAATTTGTTTAATCCTCTAACAAGTGTGCTATTTTAATAGGAAGACTTACACAATAGCTGTGAGACATAAACCACCACCACCCCAGCCCCTCAAAAGAGTGACTGTGCAGTGACACTGCCAATAAGAATTACAAATTTTTTTATGTATGTGCTTTAAAAAGCCCTGTGGATGGGCACATTAAAATCAATCAATAAAAAAATCCCTCTTTGTCATGCGTTAAGGCAGAACCAACCACTAGGTGAATGGCAGATGGTCTCTAATGGAATCAAACCAGAACACCTTCCATGATTCTTTCTTATAATGACTTCTATTCACCTATTTCTTGTATTGAAACTTACTTGAACTGACTGGTTATTGTATTGTAAGGAAGATGCAATCACAAAAAGAAATGGTTAAATGAAATAAAGCATATCTGAGGGTGGATGGTGTTAAAAGACAAAGTTCTGGGTGAATATTTGGATGTTTTTTTCTTCTCTTTCCTAATTTTATCATGTCTTTCCAGTCTGTTGCACCAAAATATGTGTATACTTCTTTAAATCATCTTAAAGATGGAACTATAGTGAATTTGTATGGTGTTGTGAAATTCTTCAAGCCTCCATATGTAAGCAAAGGAACTGGTATGTATTATATTCAAGAGAATTAAAGTCTCCTCTAAACAGAACTGTTCTTACTATGTATGTTGAAAACTGACCAGAATAACAAATTCAGGTGATCCTTTGACCACGGTTCTCAGCTAGCAATAAGGAAATAGAACAGCATATAGGTAAGGGATATCAGAGTTGGCTTAGGTGGAATGGTGGAGATAGCAAATGAAGAAAGTATTTATCAAGATAATACTGTCAGTACAAAACAGGGACAAGGACCTGTACAAAAGCTGTGTACCTGTTCTTGTGGCAAAAGATTGTTGTATATCTATGTGCAATTCTTCCTTGAAATTTTGACAGAAAGTGGTGTGATATTCTATAAACACAGTGCCAGCATATTTTTCACTTGTATAAGCTGTGCCACAACTGACTCATTTTTTCTGTCTTACTGAGTGTGCTAGTTTTGCTAGCAGATTGTACCATTTCACTAGGTGCTCAGTAAGTGCATGGCTAGGTGATACCCCTGCTGAATTTGATTAAGCAATAGAACTTCCTATTTGATTCAGAACTAATCGATTTTCTACTTATTTTAAATTTACTGTGCGTTTTTAAGTTGGGATTTTTTTCCCGTTCTCAGTGTATTTCTAATTGAACAAAAATGAATGGATTATGATGGTTATTATTGATTTTTATGACCTTAATTATGCATGCCGGTTTCTTGAATAATGTCAATAGCCATGAATTTGGCCTCTAAATGCACAAATTTGAGAAGTGATCATTTAATCAGAACCAAAAGTTAGTGGCTTGTTTTCAAAACCTTTTGCAAACAGATCTGTGTGATCTTACTTCTGCAAAAACTCCCAGCAGAGTATGAAGGTGATACACCCAAGATAAGGCAGTAATTGCCTTTGTGAGAGCACAGTGCTGTACCTGCAGTACCATGGCTTCCAGAATCAGGTGTTCTTGCAGTTAAGTAGCTTGAAACTTAAGTGAAATAGTTGGAAGCTGTGGAAACATGGTGGCACATGCACAAAAAAAGTTTAAGTCCAACTAAGGTTCAACTAATGCCTTCACTTTTTGAAGACCAAGCAATCTTCAGCCTTTTTCGGAGTCAGTTTAGAGTGTATGAGTGGAAGGAATGTCTTGGAGGTTGGTGCAAATGTGTGTATGGTAGTTTCAGTACATTCAACTGAACTCTACTGATCTAATCTGTATTGTGGGAGTGGGAATGCTCAATTCCTTCCATTTGGTCCATGTCATATTCTTCTAGATAAACAGATACTCTATACTTGCAGCTGAAGTGTGGTCTAACACTTGCCCACAGAAAAGATGTTCAATGCGCTGCTCCCTGGGCTATCGTCCACTGTCAGCGGTACTAGAGGCACCACCAGCCCAGTCAGCAGTTGTTGTTAAATTATGCAGATTACACAGGATTTTTCAAGAATATATTAACTTAACTGGGTCCACAAGCTCATGAATAGCTGTTGGGAATTCAACAGCATGTTTACATACTTGTGACCATGTTAACAGAAGAAACAGTGTACACACAGCACTAGTGCTCAGTGTCTTGGTGCCTGCGGGAGAGCAGTTCTGTGCTTCCCTTACAGTTAGTTGTCGAAACGTATTCCCATTGGTGTTCATTATAGCAGATGACAAGGCTTGCTCCTAGAAGACCTTTCTGCTCTGCATTCTTATTCAATGTTGCAAAGGCCATAGCGATCCCCAAAATAACTGAAACATAAACAAAAAAAAATTGGAAGAACATGGGATAGTCTAATTGAAATGTTAACATTTAAAAAAATAGGTGTAGTCATTATGTTGGAACTGAACCAGTAACACTCCATCTGTTTTTATAGCAAATACAATGCATGTTTGGTTTTTTCCTCTTGAGACTAAATTAAAATGAGTATTATCATATTACTCAGTCATTGATACACTGAAGTTATTTTGCTAAACAATAAATTGCAAATCTTTATGATAAAATACTGTTTTGATTGTTTATATGGGAAAAAGCTTGTTAAAGAGAAGTTGTTCGAGAAAGCTCTGGAAAAGTTGGATATCACTGTTTTCTCAGAAAATAATTGGGTTTTGATAATGCTCTGTTTAAGCTCACCTAGCCAGCAACTAAACAACACACAACTGCTTGCTCACTCCTACCACTCCATGGTGGGCTGGGGAGATGAAACTAACAAAAGGGTCGAGGATTGAGACAAAGACCGGGAGTGCTCACTCACCAGTTCTGGTCACGGGCGAAAAAGAGACTCAGCTTGGGGAAAGAAAATCAACTTAACTTAAACACCACCGCATATTTACAAATCCAATCTGAGTAGGACAATGAGAAATACAAACAAATCCTACAAACGCTCCTCTCCCCCCCACACTTTTTTGCAGCTCAGCTCTGCTCCTGATTCTCCTCTACCTCCTTCCTTCCAGCAGTGCAGGGTAGTGGGGAATGGGGGTTGCGGTCAGTTCATCTCACACTGTCTCTGCTGTTTGTTCATCCTCAGGGAGAGGCCTCCTAGCACTCTTCCTCTGCTCATATGTGGCATTTTCCCATGGCAGATAGTCCTCCATGGTCTTCTCCAATGTGATTCCATCCCACGAGCTGCAGCTCTCCACAAACGGCTCCAGTGTGGGTCGCTTCCATGGAGTGCAGTCCTCCCATCAATGGACTGTTCCAGTGTGGACTTCTCTTGGAGTTGTGGTCTTCTTTGGGTACAGTCACCTGTTTCAGCATGTGGTCCACCACAAGCTGCAAGTGGATACTTGCATCACCATTAATCTACACGAGCTGCGTGAGAACAGCCTGCCGTCTTACCGCAGATGAGAAACTCTGCTCTGGCATGCTTCCCCTGCCGCCTCCTTCACTGAGCTTGATGTCCACATAATTGTTTCTCTCACATCTCACTTCTCTCCAAGAAAGCCGACCAGCAGGTGTTTTACCCTCTTAAATATGTTTATCACAGAGGTGCTGACTGGCTCAGCCTTGCCCGGAGATGGGTCCGACTTGTAGCCAGGAATGCTTCTAGAAGCTTCTCACAGGAAGCACCCCTGTAGCTCCCCTTGCCCACTACCAAAACCCCACCAGGCACAAACCAACACATCCTGTAGCCCAGTAAATGTGGAGAAGTACAAATTACAGTTGTTTTACATTATGAATGCTAGAACACAACAGATATTTCTAGATATTAGCAAGAAATAATGGTAAATTAAGGTATCTGCAGGAACTCAGTGCATTTAGGCTGGAAATAGCCAAGTCTTTGGCTACAGGTGAAAGCAAAAATTTCCTGTCAATAACGTCGTTCATACCAGTATATCTGTTTATTTAGAAGAATATGACATCCACCAATTACATCTAATTAGAAATGCAAACATTTATAAAATACTAAATGAAGCATCAGTATAGGAAATCAAGCCAAACTGCTAGCTTAGAAGTAATAGTAATAAAAATTATTCTGCCCCTAGAGCTGAATGCTTATGGAAATGTCGTGTGATTTAGCTACAGTTAATAATTAATATTTTCAAAGTATTCATTCAAAGGAAGACTCCAAAGGAGCCTCTTCATAGTAATGAATGGGTGGTGTTGGGTTGCAGGGGTCTTAAGGAGAAGGATTTGGGGCTGTCAGGCATGAAAAATATTTGAAAATGGGAATGCAATTTGTGCTGGGATCAGGTGCCCAGATGTTGGTAAAGGAGGGGGAGGTTGCAGGTGGCCTCTGGGAGGAGAGGCTGGGCTTGCCCTGTGCCAGACACAGCAGGTTCCCCTTGGCCAAGATGGTGGTGCCTCTGGGAAAAAGAAGTTAAGAATGGGCGAAACGCTGCATGACAATGAGGAGTGAGGAAAAATGTGTGAGAAACAGCTGTGTGACACCAGAAGCCAGAGGGGAGGAGGTGATCCAGGCATGGGCACAGAGATTTCCATGCAGCTTGGGAAAGAGACCTCAGATGAGCAGATGGATCTATGCTGCAACCTGTGGAGGACTCACTTTTGATCAGAGTTAACCCAAAGGAGTAGAGCCCATGGAAGAACCTATGCTGGAGCAGGAAAAAAGTGTGAGAAGGAAGGAGTAGGAGAGAAGAGGAGCTGTTCTGGACTGACCGCAATCCCCATTCCCCATAGCCCCCTGTGCTGCTCAAGGGAAGAGGGGATGTAGAGATGCTGGGTATGAAGAAGGGAAGTTGAACCTAGGAAGAAGGAGTAGAGAGGAAAGGTGTTTTAGTTTCTCATCATCCTAGTCTATTGGCAATAATTTAAAATAATCTTCCCCCAGTTGAGTCTCTTTTGCTAGTGATGCTAAGTGATATCCCCGTATCAAAACCCACGAGCTTTTCCACCTTATTTTCTCTCCTGTCCTGATCAGGAGAAGGGAGTGAGAGAGCAGCTGAGTGGGGGCCTGGCAGCGAGCTGAGGTAAACTCAGCACACATGCTGGGAGTCTCCGGGGTTCTCAGACTTGTTCCTTGGGTTTTAATAAAAAGAGGGTAAATCTGGAGAAAGGATCTTGAGAAACAAATTTCCTTTGAAGACAAGAATCTCAGGAATGAAAAAACTCTTCAGTTTAAAAAGACCAATAATAACACATAGTCTTTATGCTTTCTCAAATGGAAGAACCAAATTAATAAGTTTACAAAACACTTCCTTTGGATAGGAGCTCTCATCACTGATACTCTTTCCTGCTTGACGTGCACTAAAATCCATAAAAGATTTCTTTGTAAAGGTGCAAGTATAATCTAGACCTGTAAAGAGCAGAGAACAGTATTTTGTTTTTAATGTAAAAAATGGCTAAATTATTTCAATATTGATTTACTTTATTTGATCTTTTCTGCGCAGGCTGCCAAACGATGTCTGTCTGTCCCCGTAATGAGCATCTCAAAATCTTCATTTTGTGGTGGTGTCTGGTGATTGCATACTTATGCTAGACCCATTCAAATGCTATCAGTCTGACAATATCTGTATAGCTGTATAGAATGTGTATGTATATTTATTTGAAAAATTTGGCGCTCTCTGATATTCTCAGCCTGAAATTGTAATAGATTTCTTAGATGGGTTTTTAAGGATCTGAGAAGATTAGCTTTATCTGTAGTAGTTCAGGATGCTGCCAGTGGTGAATGGTGGTACTTTAATCTTGAAAAATATTGTAGGTTTTAACTCAGGCTTAATAGCAAAGAAACAAACAAAACAAACCCCACAAATCTTTTAAAGGCTTTGCTTTCTTTGCTCATATTGCCAACAACAAAAAGGGTGAGAAGGATATGAATTGAATGTAGAAAGTACTACTTTTACACTTTGAGTAAGTCATGGAAAGGCATTACTTGAAGGATCATATGGTCTAGATTTGGGATTTGTCCAGCTGCTTTTACAAGACTTTGGGGACCTGAGGACTTGGAACATCTTACTTAGACAAGCACTGGTAACTGGAAATTAAGACAACCATTCTTTTCAGTTATGTAAAAACAATAAAGTTAAATGCACTGACTTTCAAGGTAATATACCTCTGACACAACTAGGACAGATTTTTGCAGCTGATATATTTGACAAGTTAATCACTTTAATTTCACAAGTCTTAGAAATTTGATAGGGAAAATGATGATTTCCTTAATAACTAGTCCTTGCCTAGAAGTCATTAATAACTTCCTAATATATATTCCCTGTGTATTTTCAATTGGTAATATTAGAAAAAACAACACAATAATATCAGGGACACGGTTTAAGAAATTTCTTATGTATTAAGACAGTTGTTATTCTCTTGCTACTCATCATGAAAATCTCTAAACCAGTTTTATTTAATTTGGGGTTTAGAGTGAAAATATTCACAACTCAGTTAAATTATTTAAATGTTGGGGTTTTGTTTTGTTTTGGTTTTGCACAAGCCAGAGTTATGTCTGCTTGAGAGAGTCCAAAATGCTTAATGATGGCTCTGAATTGCCAAGATGTGAAATGGCTCGTCAGAAAACTCTGTAGTCGCATTAGACCTGGCTCTATCGTGTACTAATACATTTTCTTTCTGACACTGTCTTAATCAAATCATGGATTTAAGCTGGTACCTGCAGGAAGCATGGGCAGTGGACCCACTGAACTTAATTCATGTGGGTCTTTACTCACTATATAGATAGGCCTGTAGGTATGAGATACTGCTTCTTCTTACATATATTAAAGCTTAAGGCTGAAGCTTTGCACTGTGTTCCCACTGAAAGCAAGTGGTACTTAATTTAGCCTTCTCAGTTTATACAATCTATAATTAAATGTTCATCATTTCAGTTACCATTATTGTATTAGAGTAATGTTAAAACACTGATGAATGAAATTAGCTTTCAGCATGATCATAAATTATTATTTATTCCAGAGAAAGTTGTTATAACTGAACACACTTAAGCACAGGGTGTGTAGTTTGGAATGTCTATACATGAGAATTTTACGTATTCTGAAAACTATCCAAGGAAATACTCAGGTCCTGCTTGATACACCAGACAGATGGGATTCTGTGTGCTGGAAGGTCTGTTGGAATTGTTCAACATTATATTTTAGCTTTTCTTCCTGAATAGTTTAAGCATCTTAGATCTTTCAAATTTTTTAACAAAGGTGATTCTGTCCTCTCTCCCTTTCTTTAAGCCCAGGGACATCCAAAGTATTTAGCCTGAGTAAAAACAGTAAATATGAAAGAGCCTCTGCTTTATGGTGCCTAATTATGAAGATTATGGTTTTGACTGTGAAACTTCTGCGACATCACAATATGATGCCTTTGCTTCCCCAACTCTTTATTTTTTTTTTTCCTAGAGATATTAGACAGTGTTTTCCATGATGCAGGGAAGAATTATGGCAAGAAGAATCCCTGACACTGGTTAACAATAAGTCATAAGAGTAATGTCCTATTTACCTGGGAAAACCTCCACCTAGGTTGTTCTCTTAGATGCGTGCAGTATTTTCATATGTCACATGTTGAATTAAAATCTCATTTTAGCCTGCTTAGACATGCGTGTTGATGGTAACTGTTATTGTTATGAAATATTTCTTAGAATCAAAATTAATGAAGTGTAGTGTTTTCAGAAAGTACACTTCTAAAAATCTTTGACAATTCCAGGCCAGCAGTTCTACATGCCCAAAATACAGCTTAAGAACTATGTATCAGATTCTTAAAGGTGTTTTGAAGCCCTAAGTTTTTTTATTTTTATTTTAATTTAATTTTAATTCTTAGCCCAGAATTTGTTTAATACTGTGTAACTGAAAAAACAGTACTTTAATTGAAGTTGCCCACATGCTATAGTTTAAAATAGTGAATTTTTAGTAAGTAATAGTAAACCAACTTTAGAGTGCAAAACAGCCAAATCCTAGACTTATGTGGTATCTGATGTTCTATTTGTGAGGAAGCAGATTCAGTTAAATCTGCAGTAGTTTTGTTTTTTAAAGTACTGTTTTCTGGTTTTTTTCCAAATCAAAATATTGAGGATGTATTTAAATTTTGCAGAACAGTATAAAAACTGTTGCAGAGGTAAAGATAGAGACTTAATTTCTAGAGCCTAAAGATGAGAGTAATCTTCTTTTCCCTTCTGATCACAGGGTTGGCATGTATTTCTTTTTTAAATAATCACTGTTTCCTACCATGTAATATTGAAGATAAGAATTAAAAAAATTTTCAAAAAGAAGTTAAAAATTGAGCAGTTGAATAAATAGTTAATAGAAAGAACTCTCAAGACAGTTACTTTGATCTACAATTTACAAATGATGGCATTAAAACATCTGTTTAGCCAGATGCTTCTGGAGGTTACTGCATGTATCTCTTGAGTGTATCGCCATGTTAGATAGAAATAAAAAGCTGTAGTAAAATATCTTCATTTGATTGTTCATTTGATTGTTTCAGTGTGGACTTCTGCAATATCTGTGTTTTTATGTACATTTATGTACACACACAGAGAGGTTTGCTTGTACATTCATATTTTTCTTCCTGTGTTTTGCTGAAAATATTTGGTAAGTTAGCTGGTTCAACATCTTGCTTATAGTGCAGAGACACTTGTGTATTGAATGGCCCCACTAATTCTTGAAAACAGTATTAATGTCTGGTGCAGTACTGAAGAGAGAATAATTTGCTACGATAATCTCTCTTTTTTTGTGTGTGTTGAAATACAAGAAACAGAAGGCAATCTCTATTAAGAGTCCCTCATTGCTGGCAACGCTGCCAAAAACCTTTTTATCTCTTTGGATGGGAAGTTAGGATAGTGGTTTTTCCACTTAAATGTTAGTCAGGAATATGCATGTGATTGCCCAGAAGGGGATCTGTAATTAGATTGATACTTTCTACCTTAAAGATTTATGCAAGCATATTTGTTAGGAACTGCTTAAGTCCTCAGTAAAGCTAAAATGAATGTTTAATCATTAAGCACTAAATGCTTTCCTACAACATCAGTAAGTACTAATCTGGAAAGCTTTTGTAGCAATTCTGTTTTTCTTATGATGATTGAAAAATAAATTTGTAAGTGAAGCTGTGAGTTTAGGGGGTATAGGTTTGTTGGTTTTTTTTTTTTTTTAATTTAATACATCTGTAAACTCTGGAGAGATGCTGACTTTCTGAACATGCTAATGACTAGACATAACAGTCTGTAAAAGAGTGCAAATGCAATGTCCTTTATAAAAAGAAAGCTAAAATCTGAAGAAGGAACCTAAATCCTCATCACAGTGTAGGAAACTTTCAATGACTGTTACAGGGCTACAAAACATTTGTATTTCAAACTGTTTAAAGTCAGTACCTAGAAGCTTGGAGATCAACATTCTCCACGTACTTAATACAACCTTTCACTGATCTTGACTTGGAATTTTATAGATCTTGCAAAAATAATTAATTCCTTTTGTGGCATAAATTTCTTTTCTAAAAAGCTGTGTCATCAAATAGCTGTGGTTTTTGTGAGATGAAAGAAAGAACTAAGTAAAAAAGTAATGGTGTTTTTAAAGAACAGCAAGGACTGGTCTGAAAGGATACATCAGACCGATGCATCACTCTGTATTTCCATTTAAATCAAACATCACATCTCTCTCTTTGTTGTTTTCATAACCACCAATTCTGATGTGTTACAAGCATCCTGACAGACAGCTGTCGATCACTGGTGGTCCCTCACGTGATGTTAAGCCTGAGAGGGATTATGTCTTCATAATAATTAAATATATGAAAAATAACCATAGTTACAGTTTGTAGTTCTGTGTGGTATCAGCCTAAAACCAGTGCTTTTACTGAGTCAATCTAATATGAAACTAAAAACTTTCCTGTGCAAGTATATAAATTTGCTGAAATATGCATCCATTGTGTCATATTATTAGCCAGATTATTACAAGTAAAAACTCCCAGTGGTAAAATTTTCCTTCTTTAAGAAAAGTTAGTCAATGGAGTAAATTTATCTAGTAAAGGAAAATTATCTCCAATATGTATATTATTTTTTAATAGCTTGGGAACTTGGAGATTTTGCTTCATTGGAAACTATGTTGTGAAAAATCAGAAGTTTGAGCAATAACATGTAGTATATCAGTTAGTATAACACTGGGACATTATTTAAATTCAGCAATTCTGTCTAGAGTTTGACTCATTATTTGTGCAGAAAAGTGAATTCAGTCACTGAACTATAATGTTGCTATGGAAAGCGGAAAGCAATTTTCACATTCCAGCTGGAGAAGAAGAGACAGGTGGCTTTTTATTTTTAACCTTTGAAAAGGACTTGCTGAATGAGGATTTCTTTAAAAGAAAATGCTTTGTTCTTGGAGAGTTCTATTTTAATTAGCTTTATTGTAGAAGTGATGTTTTGAGATGATAGTTAAGAATGGAAGGTCTAAAACCTCAGAGACAGAGAACTTATGTAGAAGGTGTTCAGCTATATAAAGCAAGTGTATTTTATACTGCTTTTATTAGTCTTTCGAGTATGATAATTGTACAGAAAATGGAGGGAGCATGTTAACTTTTCTCCCCTTAAATAGGCAGCTGCACAGGTATGAAGCTGACTGGGTTATATAATCACAGCATCAAAGACTAACCGCAATTTTAATGTGGAATGTTTTTGGTTTTTTCCTCTTGATTTCTATGTTGAATTATATCAATGCACTGTAACATGTTATCCTGTATCCTCAAGGAATTGTAAATTTATGAACCATCTGGGTTTTTTTCTTCTTAATTGCTCATTTTGCTCATATTGCTTTGCAGCTGAGCTGTTAACCTCTAGAATTCGTACTCAAAGAAATACAACAGTCCGTCTTTGGATTACAGTAGTAAATACGTGCAGTATTGTCATCCCCTGACTAGACATAGAATGTGGGAATTGGTGCTGCATGACACTTGGGCCTTTGATGGGAGTGTGCAAAAGAATAACGCTTAGCAACTTCCAAGTGTAATAGGTGAGAATTCATCATTATGGAGTCCCTGTAAAAAATCTTGGGAAGGAAGGAGAGTAGTGGTATTACAGTAAAACTTTAGTTATTTATATCTGTAGGAAAAATAGTTTTATTTTTCTTGGTAAGCCTTCACTGATTTCTTCTTTCAACACTTCAGTCACTCAAATAGTTACTTAAACTTTTATGTTTAAATTATAGTAAATTTAAGGGTGTAGTTGCTGGAAACAGAATATTTCTTTTGAGGGCATAGGCAGTGCACATACAAGCATGTATTTTGTTCCAGTCTATCATTTCTGTCTTTATGTTTGGGGAATCTGTTCATAGAGTTTACGTATGACAATTGTTGTCTTTTGACTGCCTTCCTTTTAATGTAAGTTTCTGTATAAGTTAAATCTGTCACTTCTCGTAGGTTGATAGTATTCTCTTTCAAAGCTGTTTAGCAACAATTTCTGTCTGTATCTTCATGAAACGCATAACTGAGATTTTATTGACTTTGTTTTAGCATTATGACACCTTTGTTTGGTTCCCAGATATGTAAACTCTGGTTTAATGTCATTATCACTAACATCCTGGTAGAGTTGTAGCTAAAGGAAGTTGGGAGTTTTGATTTGGTTTTGATTTTTTTGCTTTTTTGTTTGGGGTTTTATTTTGGGGAGTTGAAAAGGTGTCTGTCATGGGCAAAGCAGATTTGACTTGGGGAATTTAATTAATTAATTCCCAGTTAGCAGAAATATTTAATAACTGATTCAGGTATTGAGAAACAAAGAAGACAAACATTTAAATGTTTGGGGAAAACAAAACACCTTTCCCAGGCTCAGCTTCACTCCAGACACCTCTCCTTCCCCCTTCTCAGTCTCTACTCCATTTGTTACTTTTGCAGGTTACTATGTCTCTCAGGAGAGCAAAGGGTGGCGCGGGAGACTGGGGTTAGTGTGTAGCAGTTTCTTTCTGCTGCTATTTGTTCCTTACTCTTTCCACCCCCACTACCTGTACCTTCCTTCTTGGTGGTGTCCTCTCCAATGTGGGTTCCGCTATGGGCCTTGGTCCTTTTATGGGTGTATCTGCTGTAGCATGGGCTTACCCACAAACCACCGTTGTTCAACCCTGAATTTTATTTGTAGTCTTCTGGTGTTTAATTTCACCATTACAGAAGTCGAGAAAGCTCACACTGTCAAACAAGAAGCTTCTGGTCAGTTGCCTCAAATTTCAGTTTAATATAGTCAGTTTCTGTAGTTTGTTGGAATATCAGGAATAGAATTCATAAACAGGTTTATTCATTGTTTGTTAATTTTGCTTCTTTCCTGTTGACTTGTTGCCTGCTAAATTATGATCATGGCTTTGTGCGTTACTTTATTTAGAGAGTTTTATATCTTGAATGGTGTTCCCATTCTTGGTACCTAAAGAGAACAGGTGTAAGTTTTCATGCAAGCTTGTTTCTAAGAGTTACAACTACTTTATTTTACAGCATTGAGATTGTGTTGTTGGCTGTAACCAAAATGCCACATAAAAATTGGCAAAAAACCTTCAGTGTAAATGAGGGTCCACAATAGTAAGATTATTGCAAGAGTAAATGCATTTTGTACATAGAAGAACTGTTCCTTCTTCTGGATGGTATGTCTGCATTTTATATGCAGGTCAGCAGTATGAATATATTATCTTCAGCAATGAAAACTTAAATTCTTAAAATAGACTTGTGAAAGCAAAAACATGAGTTAAAGTAGATGGCATTAGAAAACTGAAGAAGTTTCCTAGTGTAATTCACATCTAGTGTTTTATACTTTTTAAAGTCAGAATAAATATTAGCAGAATCACTTCATTCATAATTCCAGTCTGAAAGCACTGGGTGCGCTACAGTTTAGATATATCCACTCTTTTCAAAGTACAGGAAAATGCAGAAATAGTAAATTTGTTACAACTCTTACTAATACTGTTTTTGTGCTTTCTCCTGATGTTTAAGAATGGTGTGCTGAAATGGAGAACCAGCAGAGTTCACCATTGCAAAAGTTCAAAAATTAGAAAATTTAAATTGTAAATTATTGAGTACTGTTAATTTAATGTCTAAAAATTGTGCTTTTTGCTTGAGGATTTTGCTAACTCCTTCTAAAAGCCAAAATTTTGTGTATGTAAATGTATCAAGGTTTTCATCAAGGTAAAAATGATAGTTATTGCTCTATTGATCTGCTGAAAGAGTTGTAATTCAGCCCTGGACTATGAGTTTCAGTAAATAATAAGTATCCAAAACAAAAGGACTTTGTCTTCTTTATTAAAAGCAACTATGACAAGATGTGTAGATGTTTGAGGTGCTAATCGTACAGCCAAGTTGATATAGAGTGTTTGAAAAAAGTTCTCCGGCAGATTAACCAGGTACCGTGCTGTGAAAGGGCATGTGTATTCTCACTCTAGTTTACGTTTCTAAGATACCTGAGCACACATGATTCTGTGAGCTGAAATGGAAAATACCGGTTTCATTTATGTCACTTGCAAATACTGCTCTGTTCCGGGCTTTTTTGTTCTGTCATATTTGTATCTTGTTTTGAGTTTACTTTTTGATCCTTAATAGAAGTGAAATTCTATTAATGATGTTTAACTTCAAAAGGGCACATTTCAGATTCTTACTATATTTTCTAGCTACCACTATGTGACTGTATCCTTGCAATATATATGCTGCATATTTTGTTCAAATGAAAGATAAGTAGTTTATGCTTTAATTTGCTTTTAAAACTTGTAGAGCTCATGACCTTTTCAGAAGACAGTGTAGCAATAAATCTTAGAAAAGAATTGTTCAAGGTTGTGTGTGTGCTCCCTATTTTATAGAGGAAGTAATTGAAACCTGAAAAAAATAGCATGCGTGTTGCAGGCAGAAGAAGAACTATTGTGTGTTCCTGGCTTACAGACCTGTGCTTAATCACCCATTTCATTCTCAGTTATTTGGGCCAATTATTGGCAAGATGGGCTACACTTCAGTTGTTTTGCTACTGTAACTAAATTGACTTTGGAAGAGTTACACACATCACAGCAGAAAAAAATTGACCATGTGGTTGTTCATGCCAAGTTTAATATCCATGTATTAATAACTCCATAATGACTATTATTCATTCTAACACTTTTATATTTTACAGATTATTGCTCAGTTGTAACACTTGTGGACCCATCAAATGTGAAGTTAACGTGCACTCTTTTTAATGGAAATCTAGATTCCCTACCAAAAATCTACAAAGTTGGAGATATTGTTCGATTTCATAGAATAAAGGTATGCACTAGGATGTGGGGGTTTTATGTGCTTGCTTTTATGCAGTGAGAGGACTGTAGGAATAATTTAATTTTTCATGTACTGGAGTTAACATGGGGAGACGTTGTTGATTGATAAAACAGCTATGGCTATGGTAGGACCAAAACTGGAAATAAACTATCAAATTTTATTAACAGAACGGTCAGCTAATACCTCTCTTTAAAAAAATGTTAGGTGTGGTTATGACAGCTCCTTAACAGCATTACTTTTTTTGAATGTTTGTTAAATAAATCAACAAAAATCAACTAGTTGACAAAAGTGGTAATACTTCTGCGTGAACAGAATTTAACTGACATAAAAGTGCACAAAATATTCTTCTTCCAACGAGTAGAGTTGAGGGATTACTTTGGATCTTCTCTTATGGAGCAGTTTAGATCAGCTAGAGAGTTACTTAAGTGTAATGTGTCTGGGGTTGTTAGTGTGCAGTATGCTCTAGCTGCTGCTTTGATGTTTTCCTGCCTTCCGCATATATTTATCTATATCAAAGGCCATGAAGGAAACAGCATTTATAGCTTTGGTACTGCTTCTGCAGGATGGTTTTCTTACACTTGCTACAATTGTATAGGAAAGAGGAACCACAGTACAGAGACTGAATGGAAGACTTGTAAGTTGGACCGTACTTAAAGAGGTGCAGAATAGTACCAAAGACGTGATTTTTATCATGTTACATAGTAATTTGCAAGACAACCATACATAATATATATTTTATTTTTGCTTAAAATAATTATAGCAGAAACTAGTAAATGTCCTGAAAGAGGCTAATTAAAAAAACATTCTGCTTATTTGAACACTTCCGGGAGATCTAGAAAATTTAGGGTTGTACAAAAGGATGATGAAAGGGACAAAGATCAGTAGTACACTTTGATATGCTGTGGCAGGAGAACAAAGGAAAAAACCCATGACAATAAGTGTGAAAAGTGGTAAGAATTATCCAGTAATTGAGATTTGAACCACTGATATTATTAAGAAGGAACCTGTTAAGATTTGGAAACAGTCTTCAGTTATTCATATATATTATAAATATTTACAATTGAGAGAATAATTAGGTAACCTGTTCTGGGTTAGCATAAAACTTCCTTAAGATCATCTTTACTTATAAGTAGAGTGGAATGAAACTATAGTTAGATTTTCAAGCTTGTGTTACTAACTGGTACCTGTGATGTGTTGTTAGTATTGGAAGTTGATTGATTTGACTTCAGATGGGAAGGTTTTGTGCTACATTTTAAATTCTCTCTGAATCAAGCAGAGGGATTGTTACACAGATTTACTTGTTTCTGAAATTCAGTGGAGGGAGAAACATGTTTATTGCTTCTGAAATCAACATGCATATTTTATAATATAAGTGTGGAAAAGGAGAAGGTAAAAGAAAGTCTGATTAAAATAACTGGGAAGTCACGACTGATAGGTTAATATTGGATTTTTTTTTTTACATATGGAAAGTACAGGTTAAAAAAAAAAAACAACACCATTGTCAGTGAAGTTATGTATGTACCCTCTTTTATGCAAACTTAATAGTAACTCACTTCCACTCTTTAATATAAACTTATTAAGGAAACCTAATATACAGCATGTGTGAGGAACCTCACCATTCTCCTGATTTGGCATCCGATTTTTGAGATCATTTCGAAATCCTTGTCCAGTGGTACTTCTTCATTCTCCAAGATGATATTTCAGTATTTACAGATAGGGTCTGTTAATTCCTTCCCCACATACATTTTTTTATGATTTTTTTTTTATCACAGCTGGGCTGTTTTAAATGGTTTCCAGCCCTAACTGACCTCCAGCTGCTCACAATCCGTATCTCTTCAGATACATAAGCTGACAGCTTGTTTAATTACTTTCTAAGTTAGAATGATCTAGAGTCACTAAGTTGTCTTTTCCTGGATGGGAGTGTTTTGACTACCCCAGGCTAATAAACAGCTACTTTGGAAGTTTTCTTATCTGATCTGAGCAGGTAAAAGTCTGACACAGAAGGCTCATGCCAACTGCTGGGAGTGAAGTGGACCTATAACCAGCATAGTATGTGCTTGCTGTGCAACACAGTTTCCAATTAAAAAAAAAGAAATAAGCTCTAGTTAGAGTTCTAATTACACTGTCTACAGTTCCTCCTTCACTCCTCTCTCCTTTTGTCCTCAGGCCTTACCACCTTCTCTTAGCTTGCTGAATGGAAAGCAGTCAAGGGTAACAGAGGCCATAGTCTGTCAAAGCTGTGCTTACCAATGAGGACAGATATATGTAGTTCTTACAGCATGTATTCACATTTCCCTGTCCCGGATAATGCTTTTGAGAGATGTTCAGGAAGTTGACATTGATAAACACATTTTAAAAATTACTTGTTCCCAGCTATACTCTTAGCTGCTAATGAATAACTTCTCCTAATGGTAACACAGGTGTCAGCAAGGTCTGATGGTTCAGAGCTAGTAACTTAATGGACAGGATTCTATTGTGATTGCTCTGGGTAGAAAATTAATTTATTTACTCAGTATTTGTTGCAGAGAATGAAACTTTTAAGTGTCTCAGTAACAGAACTAGAAGATTATCCGGTTTTAATTACATTTTTGTTAATATTTCTTGAAGTGCATTTTTGTGACTTCTTATGATGATTTCTCATTAATTGTACCACTCAGTGATTTGCAGGACTGTGTTTGAGCCTTCAACCACAGTCAATGCTCTGCAGAGATGACAGTGGGGGGTAACCCTGCCCATCCCCCAATATGAAAGCTAGGCCTGTGATCTAATTGTCTGGCCTCCCTCTAGCTTCACAGCAAAGATGGAGTTATCTCCAGTGGAGTCTTCTTGGAACTTTTTTTTTTGTGGTTCGCTGTGGATGCCTTTAATATCCTAGCCTTAATGCCTAATGTTTAAGCTGTTAAAGAGAGGGAAGAGGCAACCTGCTGGTACTGACTAAATCTGTAATAATTTATCTTCACTTGATTGTAACTTGTGACGTGTATTCTGCCTTATATGACTCAAACCCTGCCATGATGATAGAATTGTTAATTTCCTCATTGGCTTTACTGTAGTATTCCTTATTACCTCTGAGTGATTCACAAACAGGAATTTATTTCCTCGCTCCCAGTGAAGTGAGCTGATATTTGAGCTCCATTTTAATGTTCGAGAATTGGAGAAAAGTGAAGCACATTCTTATTTAGGTGTTCATCTTGTTCAGTGTATTCTAGTTGTCTGATACAATCACTAAGATGTGTTTTGGTGGGTCTTTTTCTCAAATACACAGCATTATAGAGGTCTGTGACTCATGTGGAACACTTGGAGAATGAAGACCAAAGGAGAGACCTCTTATGAACTTACGTCAGTTTCTTAGCATAATGCAATCTCTGTAGCAAAAACAAAGTCTTAATTCTCAAGCTTTTTGTCATAGTAATATTGATAATATTCTTCTCTCTTACTTTCATACCTTAACTTCTTCCATACGCAGGCTTAGTTGCTGTAGCAAGTGAGGTAGGAGACTGAAAGATTACAACTTCTTTATTACACAGCGCTAATTCATCACCACGGCACTTCTCAAGCCATGCACTGCATAGGAAAATGTCGTGTAGAAAAATGGGGTAATGGAATGGGGTATCATAATATAAATGCCCCATGAGCTGAACTGTGTTTGCACAGACAACAGTAACTGGGGCATCTACTAACTTTGGAATAATTATGGTGATTAATTTAGTGTTTTAGCTTTGCAGTTAGATGCAGAATCCTAGATATTTAGAATTAAAAAATGGAGGAAAACAGCTAGAAAAAACAAATTCCTTGCATGCTATCAATTGCATATCCATGTGGTTCAAACTCTCTAGATTTGCAATATAAACGCACTGCTTCTTTGAGCAAAAGTACTTTATATACATGATATATAGAGAGTTATTCTGCTGTAGGTCAGTCAGTTGACAAGTATAAGATATATGTTTTGCTAGTGAGTTTCTAAGATGTTTGTTTGCCTGTCTGCAGAGGAGTAGGAATCTGTATATCAAGCATATGGTGCATGGCTTCATAAAAAAAAATTACAAGGATCAATCATACTCCTCTTTTTGTTATTCTTAGTAGTTCTGTCCTGTTACTCTCCTTGTGCATCACTCTCCTTAACCTAGTAATACTTAACGTCACATTTGTTCCACTAGGTTACCTACTCTGATCTTTAAACCTGTCTGACGTTATTTCTAGGATCAATCTTGCTTGTGCACTTCACTAGCAGTTTCCTTGTCTCTGCATATTCTTTCCTTCAGTTTAATCCAGTTTGTCATAAGAAAGTTGGTTCCTTCTCTTTCTTTCTACTTGATGCAATATGGAAGGCACTGAGAGAGTATTTGCTCACTTATTCCTAGGCAGCTCTGGCCATAGCAGACAGGTTGATAAGGATGAGAGGGGAAAGTCTGGAGCTTAGATATAGAACATACTGAGTAAACATTCAACTTTGGCAGAATTTGTCCTCTGAGTAAATGTGGTCCAAATATATAAACTTGTCCATAGTTAGGTTTGAGATTTTTTTTTTTGCTAAAAAGGATGTCAAAGAACATGTCTGTGGCACTGCAACCCTGTTTTCAAATTCTTGCTCTGAAGAGTGGAAGCAATGAAAATTTTTTTTAGTAAGCAATTACAAAATTCTTTTCAACACAGAGAAACCAGTATTTTTCTCAGAAATATCAGTATTACGATTGCTTTTGGCTTCCCTTCAATTATGTAAGGCATGCAACTCACTTTGAAGTTTTGATGGAATCTAAATTAAAAACGTGTATTTATCCTATAGTAAATAATGTCAGGAAATATTGACTGTAAGCAAAGATAGAGTTTCTCCATAATTCTAAGTCTTAGAATATTGCCCATATGTTTTCTGAAATTGTCATCTGATTACATGGTCAAGTTACCTGATCATGTGTCAAATGTGTAGGAAATACTCCAAAATAGTAATTTTTTACTTTACTAGAATTTTCCTAAATATACTATGCCACTTTCTCTGAGGAATATTTCTAAAGCAGTATGACTTCTGGGTTTTTAAATTATTATCAAAACAAAAATTGTTTCAGCTGATTTAAGTATATAAACTGTTTGCATATGATTTTTTTTCCCACAAAATAGTTACAATATGTTTAGGTGAACTTGCAGATGAAAAGTACGGTGTATTGTTCATTTTCTTCTTTAATTTGAATTTCCATTGCTGCAGATATTTCTGATAATCTTATTTTGCAGACAGCAATTCTCAGTAATAGTAGAGGGTAAGCTATAATTTATGGTCCTCTTATCTAAGTGTATTTTTCATGTCTTCATAAAAGTTCATTTTACTTCCATATGACTAGCCTTCTTAACTTTCTTTTGCAAGGTGCCTGCAGGTAGTTTTTCTAGTTCAGTTTTCTTGTTATTATATTTAAACATGTTCAAAATTGTTTACTTAAGAGCAGAGATTATTTACTAAGTTACTTCAAATTGCTTCTCTTATTTCATTATTGCCTCTGTTCATACAGCTGGAGGTACATGTGTAATACAATTACATTATTAATTACATTATTAAATGTTCTGTTATGGGATGCGTATATCATTGAAATGCTTGATCAGCAACTCTGTTTTAGCTTGGAAATAATGTCTCCAGTGTTGGAGAATACTAACACAATGATGGGTTTTTAGCTTTCTATCCCATCCCACCCCTGTGCATTGCATGGCATTCGGAATGGAAAGCCAGCATTTCCTGTTTTCAGAGTAGTTTCGGAAATGTAGATTTCCAGATCGCAGGAATGAATTTCTTATGTTGCCAGGTCTGGAGAGAGTTAGTGAGAGATATCTCCAATGGTCTTACTCTAACTTTTAGCTCTTAATCCTGTGCAATTCCTAATAAAGCTCAAGAATTTCAGCAGTGATGGAACAGGGACAAATTAAGGGGATTAGTTATTAATAGCCTTGTGGGTGATGCTGGACAGTGTATTGTATTCAATGGCTACAGTGTCTGAGATGGACAAATCAACATAAATGATGCCTCAGATTTTTCTTTAAAGGAGGCTTTAGAGGACCAATTCACATTTAATAGAAAGGCCATTTAGGAATGAAATTGTTGAGGCCATTCATAGCCTAAAAGACTTCAGGACAATTCTCTTGGTTTTTGTTGGGGTTTTTTTTTTCAGCTAGTTTGAGGCATATAAACGTAATTTCTGAACAGGATACCTTCTCAATCTGTGTTGTTTTGTTTCTTATTTAAAATGTTAGAACTACTGATAAAGTGATAGAATTTAACAGGAGAAAGCAACCTTTGCTTATAACCCATCACTTCTGAAATGCCAAGAAATACTTCTGGGGTGTTTCCAAGTTTTGAAAGCTCTGTGGTTCAGTTCAGACAGGTCAGAAACCTGTGCTGTCTTGCACCAGTGGCTCTTAGATGCCATTCTGTTCTGTGTTGGCTACCTGTGCAGCCAAAAATAGAAAAGAAAGAGCCCAAGGAAATAAGATAAATACTGAAGTGAATTGATATTTTTGTCTTGACACAATAGTAAACCTATATTTTATTTGTGCTTTTCCATCAAGTATTTTCTCCAACTATTCTAGACCATTTTTCAAGTTTAAGTGCACTAATCTGTCTCTAAAACTTTTTGTAAGGTGGGGAGCAAGCAGGAAGAATTGAAGGGTATCCCTTTGTGAATTGGAACCCCCATACCCTAGCATAAAGTAATATTTTTATCCATCTTCTAGAAAGAAATCCTTTTTCATGGCCATCATTTATAAGAACAAGTTAGAACAGTGTGTGGCATCTATTACATTAGGGTTTTTGCCAAGCTATCCAAAGTTCTTATCTAGATTTTCAGATGGTTTTTCACTTGAAATATATTCCATGCGTAGGTATTTTCACCAAATTCCTACAAATCTTTTTTAACATTCAATACAATCAAAATATTTAGTAATAAGTGCTAAGGAACCTTATGGATCTAGAGATGTAAGACTTAGTATGGCAGAGGGGGTGTTTCCAAGGATGGTTGTGAAGTAAGAAAGTAATGCCTTATTGAAAGAGGGTTACCTGTGGAGGTTCTGAATCTCCATGCTTGGGATTTTTCTAAGCTCAACTACCCAAAGCCTGATGTGCTGACATACAGCCCTGACCTGAAGAAGAGGTCTCCTGAGGTCCCTGCCAACTAAAATTTCTGTGGTTCTGTGATTGGGCCATACTCTTCTAGTACTTGGACAGTATCCCTTTTCACTACATCCATTTGTAACCCTCTCTATACCTTCATGAAGTCTTTTGCTCTTGGAGGCTTTCAATCAGATTCTGTCTCTAACAAGGAGGGAATTTCTCATCACTGTATATTTCCATAGGATACCTTGCTTCTGTGTCAGCTCAGCCCTGTTTGTGTCACATGGAGTGGCATGTGCTTGTTTATATATACAGGTGTTTAACTGAGGAGAATACATTGCTCACCACAGTAACTATAATTCTTGCCGATACAGTGCCTGTAGACAATTTTGCTTTCCTTTTCACTAGTATCTCACATATACTACATTTCTGCGCTTAAGGGAAGACGGGCTAACAGCATGTAAACATTGATCTTAGATTATTTTGTTGTCAAGCATAATTCACATGGATCAAAAGTTTTTAACTTCTGCTTAGGTAAAAGATACAGTGAGGTCCTCATCTGAATTGGAATAGAACTTTGGACAGTGCATTGCAGATGATGCAATAATTCAAGTAAAAAAAAAAAAAACACGACGCAGCTTGATGTCTTGAAATAATTTTATGTCTGTAAAGAATAATAAAGTACTAAGCTTAATGCGTACTCATGTTTCAAAATAGTGTCCTGAATTACTGATTCTTCCGCAAATCAGTAGTTAACATTTATTTTAGGAAATCTTCCCTTTTTATGAGAGCATGTTCCTTAGCTTAGTGTGTATATATATATTGTTTTACAGGGCATTTTTTCATATTCTAAGATGATCTGTGACTAGAGTGGTTTTGTAATAGTCCTTTGCTTCTGCAATTTAACAATCAGTTTTGATGCAAAACTATCTTGTAGATGCTGTTATTCCAGCTTTGTATACTACTTACTATCACACTTTTCCATTGAGTGAGGTGAATAACAGCAGCTTCAGTTAGGAAAAAAAAAATCAGGTGGTTTAGGTTACTGTAAATCTGTTTATAAATATTTCAAGATTAGCTTCTCTTCTGTGGGCATATTCAGGATAGAGTTGTACCCCTTCGAAATCAGTAGAGTTTGTTATCCACACAGTTTGTTGAGGTGACATTTCATTCTTTAGTTCATAGAAACAATGCCAGAGAATCCTGCAATATGTAGTGAAATTTACTTGCCTGCTTAGAACAAGCCAAATACAATGTATCTGCGCTGTCTGAGAAGATATTTTTGTTTAACAAGCATTATTGATTTTTTTTTTCAATTGTGATTTTTGAAGTGATGGCCATCTGCCCTTCTCTATTGTCTGCCTGCCCCCAATTTTTTGAAAGATCCCCGAGGCCTCTAGAAATGACACAAAATCTGCTGAGGAAGAATTATCATCATATAGAAAAGTCTCAGATTACCTCCTTTCCCTAAGTTAAATTTCAGAATTGTTTGTCTGTGGAAAATGTAACTAGTTTACACTATCACTGTTTTACTTCATCTGAGATCTAGTTAGACTGACATGATGTTCATTTTACACACCAGTGATTCCTCATCTCTTTAGCAATGATTTGTTTCTAAAGGAGAAGCCCAGAGGTTTTGTTGACCATCATCTGTTCTGTGGGTCTGACATAACTAATTTTCCAGCTATGAAATATTTTGCTCTGTAATCCAATCCTGATTGTTCTGTTGCTCACTAAATAATGTTGAATGCTGTTTACCTTTGAGACCACTGAATGTCTTCTCCACATACCTATGCCTAAGGACCTATGCCTGGTTTTGCTTCAGGATCATTGGCAATTTTCTCATTATGACACTTCAGGTTTACCTTCTTACATATTTTGTTTCTTTTGTTATTTTATAACTGCCTTTCCTTGTGTTAAAACTGATTTCAAATCCATTAAATGAGTGTACTAGGAGATGTCAGAAGCACAGTATGCTCAAGCACAACCCCATGAATGCTCAAAACATAAAGAATTTGGGAAATGGGGAAGATAGTCTATGGTGAAATATTAGTGGAAGCCAGGGAGTCAAAGTAGTTTCTTGAACTGGTTTCCTGAAAGGTTTAAGGTCCTCATAAATAGGCTAGAGTTCTAGGATAGAATTTTTACTAAAGAAAGATGTCAACATATTTTGATGGTGATTTAAAAGAATTAGTGAAATTAAAACACTGAGAAACATTTGATGTCAGAGAAGATATTTTAAAATATGCTTGAAGTGTCTTTTGAGAATCTATGGAATGTAAATGCCAGTGGCAGCAACTAAAGTCAATCTGTTTATCCGGTAACATCTTAGTATCATAGCAGAACATTTTTTCCCACATCATGGGTAACAGGCACGAATTGGTTATGAAACTATGTATTCTCCTGATTAGTCCATTGGCTTTTCTTGTATTTTACTATTTAAACCTAAAGGTTAAAAAGCTAAAGCTTTTCAGTGTTAAAATGAAGAAAAACTACATCCTGAATTGATGTGCTCCATTGTTCAGGTTTGGAGTGCTTAAGTAAATGGAAGTTTATCCTAGAGATAACCCTTAAGGCACTTGTGTCAAAGTTGCAGAGATTAAAGGGGTTCCTGTCACCAAGCTTGAGCTGCTTCATTTATGAATTTCCAAAGAATATTTATTTGTGTGCTTTTTAAATTTCAGTGTATTTATAAAAACATAGGCCTAAATCATTGGCAGTGTTTTGGAAAAAACATGACTTTTTAGAACTTCTGTCACATCTTTCAGATTCTGCACTTCTAAATCAGTAGGATTTTCAACCATCTGAAAATTGAGCTCTGGGAATCCTAAACTAGATTGTCTCACAAATGTTATGTTCGGAAGTCTTGTTGCTTTTTTTTTGGTAAGCAAATTTTATTTAAAAAGGGATGGATCAAAACAGCCGGTTTGAGATTTGTGGATGAGTCATGCAGTGCTTTGATACATATGTTAAGTGCGGGAAACAATAAGACTAGACTAGGTGCATGAAGGAGTGCTTCAGACTTTGAACCTGTGTTGTATACAGTAGCAGATACACAGCTGTAAATCAGCAGGATGCAGGGGAGCTGCCATGTGCAGGGCAATAGACATGAGAGTAACTGTGCAAGCTGGATTCATAATTCAAGGGATGAAAGCTGGTCACTGCTTACTTTATAGGAAAAAAAAATAGCTCATAGAACGGATACTTTCTTTTTCAGTTCCGTACTGTCAGGAAACAGGGCTATTGTGGGAAGCAGAAAACAGAAATCCATAATAACTTTGATCCACCATCTCTCTGTGTGTGACTCCTAAAAATTAATTTATCTTGTGCCTCAGTTTCCCCGTCTGTAAAAGTAATCTTCCTGTGTTCCCCATACAAACATTTGAGTTTTGTGGACAAAATACTCTGACTGTTGCTACATATTTACATGTAGGTATTAGACTGCTTCTTTACATTTTTTGTGTGTGTTAGGTTATATTTTCTTTTTATTCACTTCTTTCTCATTAATGTTACTTTCCTTTGTTTTGCTTTGTTTTTATTCCATTCATCTAATAGCACCAGGAACAAAACCCATCAGTGGTCCATTCTCCATGCACATGATAAAAGAGAAATGTTTGTATATTTTGATGCAGTGCAACCATTGTGATTTTTTTTTTTTTTCCTATTTTGTTCCAGATCAGGGAATACAATGGACAGATGCAGGGAATTACCAGTGCAGGATTTGCGTCCTTGACGTTTGATGGAACTGTAGGAGCACCAATAGTTCCTCGAACCTCTAGCAAAGTGTACACTTTCATGAATGAAGAACAGAAAACAATAGAAGAATTACGTGTTTGGGCAGCCAGTAATCTTTCCATATCTGGACCAGCAGCAAAGTTGTCTGGTGTTCAGCCAATGATGTTCTTTGATCTCACTTGCCAGCTGGTAGGAAAAGCAAAAGTGGATGGATCTTCTTTTCTTCTAAAGGTAGATTTATTTTTTTTAAAATAATTTGTTAGATTTATTTATTAAGGCAATGTGATTCAGTTTTTAATAAAACAACATATTTGTTGATTTAGATAATATTATATAGAAAAATATTTCAAGGTTAAGCAAATTTATGATCCTTGAACATTTTATGAAAAAAAAAACCAACCCACCCACCCAGAAATTGCAGTTCTCTTTTAAGTTGTTCATCTCTATAGAGAGTTTTTGTAAGATGGAATTGGTATGGATCATCGTTTCACAAACATTTGTGGGTAAATATCACAGAATTTCTTGAAGTTGAAAAATATTGTTAGCTTTTAATTTTAATCTTGTGTTTTTAGCTAGCGGCAAATACTGTTTTTTTTTTTCCCCAGCTCTGCTGGATATAATTAATGCAGTAAGTAGCACTATCTAGAAGATTAATGAATGGATTATGTTAGCCATCTTGATGGATTTTAGGTGGCTTCTTATACATAAATAAGGTCTTTGGGGATCAGTGCTCACTGAAAGTATAAATTCAAAGTGCCACACAACAGGAGGGTACTCACCAAAGGTGATCCTTAACATCAGCTAAATAAAAAGGAGGTCTGCATAATTTTCCTGGTTTTAGCTCCAGATGTATCAGTCTGGTGTTATTCTGAAACTCATCTAATACTTCCTTTATAAGTTGGTTGTTAAAATGTGAGTGATTAACAGCCTGTTATTTTTCCATTTTATGATGTCATTAAATTATTTATTGGTTCTACCATATTAAGCTGTATTGTAACAACATTTCTCGAAACAGCACACTGCATTATTCTGTTATTAAAGCAGCAAAGACTTTTCTTGTGCAGAACAATGCATGCAATACACAGAAACAAACCTTACGTGTCATCTTCTAATATACTTTGCAGCTGCTACAAATATTTCCATTTAATTATCCCTTGTGAAATAGATGTCAAATGAGACACAGTAAAATTTCAGAACTTTGTGGACTGTAATTAAGTTGTTCATTAATACGTATATGTTCAGCATTGACAGACTCTTTACAAGGACAGTGACAAGTCCTTTCTTAAATGATTAATACTTCTTTACACTCTGATGTAAGATCTGCAATCAGTTTTGTATAGTAAAGATAATGACATGGGGGGGAAGTTAAGATAGACTTAGGTTAAAGTTTGAAATCAAGTAACGGTAGATCAGTTTTTCTGATACCTAATACCCTTGACTGTGTATTTGTTCCTGTATACTGTATACTTAAATCCGTATTAAAATACATAAGACGGGCTTAAAAAGGCTAAATTAACATTTGTATGATGTTGCTAATTTCCTCCATTTTTCAAGCATGGCAAAATCCCTTTCTCATATCAAATCTTTGTTGTGATAGAAGCCTTTTTAAAGAAATTGTAGACATGTCTCTGATTAGTCTGTGATTCACTAAAGAAAAAACCCAAAAATTCAATATCACCTCAAATGGAGTGATTATAAGTATTTTGGTTATACATCGTATAATAATGTTTTAAATTTGTCGTGTCATTCCAAATATGTCGGTTATATAAATGGTTGATTATACTATGGAGTATAATGATTATTTTAAGCGTTGAGCTCACATAACTAGTGGGGATTGCTTCAAAAACAACTAAAATGAATTTAAGTGAGTTTCTGCATCACCCATAACATAGCTTTTAATACACTTGGTAAATTAATCAGGATATTTGCTGAGGCTGCCATGGCATAAAGGTGGTATCACACTAACTTATTAGTGCTTACCTTTTTCTGAGAATTTTGTTATTCAAACTGATGTAGACTAAAAAACTCACACTAGAAATTATTTTGTCATTTATGCCTTTCATACGAGTTTTACTATTGTTCTTTCTTTCAATGTATCAGTTAAATTGCCCATGTTAAGCTGTGTTATACAATTAGCATATTCTGCTGAAAGAAGAAACAGGTTTCATAGTGTCTCTGCCATGTCGGTGTTTTGGTGATCAGAGGTTGTCACTAACTGTTCCTTAGCTCCAGTCTGTTCATGACTAGTAATGGAACTGTTTGCTGGTTTTATCCAGAATTAGTTTAATCAGTGTTGGGTTTTAGACCACTCTTGGTTTTTGAAACCAGGACTTTTGTGTTTTCGTTTGTAATTTGTGTGAAGTGAAGCTGGCAGGCTTCTGAGATAGAGAGCTTATGCAAGTAAAAAGCAACACAATTACTTTTCTAAGTTTTTTTTCTTTTTTTTTTTCTGGTAAAGAAAGCTCGCTGGCTTACAAATTCCTTCAAAAAGTGCCCTAACACTAGCCCTGTTAGTTTCTCAGGCAAAGGCCACTTTAAAGCTAAGTAGTTATCTGACAGGAGGCATTCAGGTTATTTCAATCCATTTGTCAGATCCATCTCTCTTAAGAGTAGAACCTCCAAAGTGTCCCAAGTAAAGCCTATTGAAAAATAACGGGAAACTTGACAGCTGCTTTATTTTGTCAAAGTGATTAAATTTATAATATATATGTACTAAATCTGTGTTACTCAAGCTCAGTTCTGGAAAAGGTTTGATAATTCAAGCAATGGGCATCCTCTCTTTCAAAGGGCTTTTAAGTGTTTCATGGTACAGGATCAGAAGGTAATAGGGTTTTAGTTTTAATCTGTGTCAGCATGTACCACCTCATTATCTGGTTCCTTCAGAATAGACTCTTATTTGGGAACTTTAATTTGACGACATGGGTCATTTTCAATGTGAACAGTTTCCCCTTTTATCTCTTGATTTGGGATGAGTATTTCAACCATGAGTTACTCTCCATGTATTTACACGTGGCTTTGCTGATTCTTAGATCTTTTCCTGTGGTTCCTTTGATCCACAGCAGTTAAGCATAAGGAGTAGAAACCCTTTAAAAGTTAAGCTTTGGTGGGTTTTTTTCTCCCCTTCTGCAGTGCTTAACTCATGGGACAAAATGCCTTGGTATCACTCTCTGAAAATTAGCTTCTGTTGAACCTGTATGCAAGAAAACCTATGAAATGCAGCGTTTTAGTCTTTTGGAGTCCAAATCCCCAGATTTTTTTTTTCTATGCCAGTATTTCTTATCATTATTTCTGTGGTCTTTGAGAAGAGTGTATCGTCAGGAACTCAGGAAACCATAATTTACAGAATATATTGTAAGCAGCTGTCACTGAAATTTTAATGTTTTGTGTAAGTAACAAGATTTTGGTTCCAAAGTGCTAAGTCTATTGCTAATCTTACTTTTTAAGAATAACTTTGAGAGCTCAAAAATTACTCTCTTGATATTTCAGTTCTTAAGTGCATCAAGAACTTAGCTTTAGGTAAATAAGTTTTAGAATACTCATTATTAAGTATATGTTAAATACCAATGGTTTTCTAATACAGTCTGGATACCTAGCAGTGTATACTGATGCAGGAGATCATCAGTAATTAATGTGTACTCTTTATCTTCACATGCTGTAGCTGGAGTGGCTTACAAAACCCTATATCAGGAGCAAAATATTAAATAAGGACAGTTATGTATGTGGTTAATTCTAATACTTGTAACTCCTGGATAAACAGTTGAGGTTTTGCTGGTGCAAATTTGGGTTTTTTAAATATTCAAATATTAACAAATCTCAAGTCTTAATACTTAATTGTATTCTCTGTAGAGGTTATTTGATACTCTGTAAGGAATAATAGTAATAAAAAAAATCCTATAAAATCTAACTTAAGTAATTTAAGAACCTTAAGACTGAGACTTCAATTAAGATTTCTTATTGTTACCAATTTTCAATCAAACAACAAATTTGCTTAAAAAATGAAAGTTATTTAAAATGTCAATCTGAAGTATTCTGAGCATATTGAAATTCTTCAATTGCATTACAGGTGTGGGATGGCACGAAATGTCCATACCCAACATGGAAGGTACCTGTGGAAGCAAGAGACCTGGAAGGAGAAAAAGTCCTTCTTCATCAGCTGCGAAATCTGACGGTGGACATTCTAGTCTATGATAATCACGTACCACTGGCAAAATCACTTAAGGTAATGCACAGTTTGATATTTCTGACTTGCATTTTGTGGCCTATTTTCTGCTTAGAACTCTCTTCAGAGAATATATCGATTCAGTTCTGCTGTTCATTAGTTTCAAATGTTCCTCTTTATCTTTCACTGTATTTCCCAGACCTTTTATTTCAATGCAAAACTTTTTCAACATGTGTAAAACAGCCTCATTACCCTAATGTTGCCATGAAAAGGATTCTTCCAATTAAGCAGTTCTTTCCAGACACTGTAATATCATGTATAATCCTGTGAAATTAATGCAGAAAATTCTGTGCTTTAGGATTATTTTTTTTAATTATATAAAGAGGGGTTAAACTTAAAGTCCCATTAAAGGCCTGTAATTCTAAAGTCAATAGAAGATTTTCTGATCTATAAACTTCTGGAATTTGCAGTGCAGTCTTCATTTAGTGGGTCAGTAATGTTGATTACACTTAGGTAGAGAAAACAGCAACGTAATTAAACATTTGATCTACAGCAATACTGCCACCTGGCTTCTGAATACAGTAAATTAGCAAAGAATACATCTTTCATTTTATGCCTAGTCCTCTACATCCACGCTTGTATTTAAGAAAGTGATTAGCAGAAAATAAAGATAAGTGACAGTCATTTGTTAGGCTGGGTCTATCAGCAAACACGAAATCAATTTGATATATCAGTGCCCTTTCATAAGTAGATGATAGATAGCAAAATAACTTGCCTTTGTGTAAGAATTCATAACAAAATATACCCACAGAATTATTTCATTACTTACAGGATCTCCTCTGGAATTTTTCTCTTGCTAACTGGTATAATCTATTGATATGAATATCTGCTGATGTTCCAGTGAAGCAATGTGTTTTGAAAATTAAGCAAAAATACTTTTAATAAAATATATTTATTGAGTAGCTGATGGTATTCCTTTTTTTACTCTCTCCCATTTATATTCAGGAATTCCTACTGAGTATGTGGTATCTTCTTCATCAGCTCTCTTTTTTTTTTTTTTTTTTTTTTTTTTGTATTTTTGCAAGTGGCTGTAAGTTAGATTTTGTCTGTGTATGGTGTTTTTTTTTTTTCGCCTCTTTTTTTTTTTTTTTTTTTTTTTTTTTGTTCTACCTATAAGCCCTTTCTTTCTCATCTCTAAAGCAATTGTGCCTTTGCTGGACACTGCATTGTGTAGCAGAAGCTCTAATGTCAAAGGAAACTGTTAAGAAACCTGAGCCACGCAGGCTGTTTTTCTCCTTCTGTCTGTGTCCAAAGTTGCAGTAGTTTTACTCATGCAAGCTGTAGAAATTTTTAAGTTAGATCATTTTTGGACACTGCTTTTTAGTGGAGTGTCTTAGTGGAGTTACTGAAGAAAAAGTGCTGATACCCGAACAGTTAAACCTCAAGAAGATTTATAAGTTCAGGTTGCAATGTGTGCGATTTTATTTCACTGAACAATCTGAAGATAATAAAATTTTGGGGGACTCTTCGGAAAATGGAAGATTTAATAAAAGGTTTGGTTTTAAAGTGGAAATCATGTCATATTATAAGAAAGTATAATTGTTGTACTCTGTATTAATCTATATTAATCTGTATAATATTTTCTTTAGTTCAGGGTGGTGTTATTGAAAGACAGTTTTAAAAAATCATTTATTTAAAGTATAAAACTGGAGAGCATTTAGTGTATGCATGTGCACCTTCCTGAAAGGAACACGAGAACAGTGTGGACAGAAACTACTAGATGTTTTGCCAGTTTATGGTTTCAGAAACAGTAAAAGCACACTATTTTTCAGCCATCTCCTGTGCTTTTGACAGTATCTTAGAATTGCCTTTTTTAATGTAAATTGTTATGGAATTGCTAGGTTACACTCTCCCATGTTGTTGTGTATCATTTGCAATGACAGTTGCAGCTCTGAAATGATGTTTTATGTAGGAGTAATCTGTTTTATGCAGCCTTGATTCAAGAAGGGCAGATTGAAAAAAAGAAAAGTGAAATATTTGTTCTTATTTTAAAATTGTATCTGCAGGCACATGTTCAGACAAGAAAGCTCTGAGTAAGCACTATAGTCTGGAGAAAGTGGGTAATGTATTAATAGTGAACTTTTAGTAAGTCCTGGAGTACAGTATTGGGGATATTACTGTAAGAGTTTGTTAGAAGCTCATTGTTGGGATTGTCTATCCAGAGAACATCCAAGATACGAACCTTTTATCCCATTTTCCAAGGCAGTCAAATACTGTTTACAATTTTCAATTGAGAGGACTTAAGTTATGTTGAAGGTATGCTACAGTTGATCCCATACGTAGACTTTTTGTCCCCTGTATTCACTGGCCTCCCTTTCCTGC
>NW_010410980.1:29335-35412 GCF_000710305.1 Buceros rhinoceros silvestris | reverse complement strand
TCCTGCTGAGTGGTGTTGCAGCTTTTCAGTGTCTGGTGCCTTAGCAAAACGCAAACAAAATTTTCAGAAATCTCTTCTCTGAAGTAGACTGTTTCCTGGGGCATAAAGACACAAGTAAGAGCTACAACTAAACAAAGGCAATGGTGGTCGCTGCTCTTTCCGGAGTTTCCCTCTTCCTCTGGCTACCTGAGGGGGATGAGACTTCCACATTAGGAACCCCAGCTTGCAACTCTCTGAATATACTTGCTACCCATAGGTTGCAGTTCATTATTCTTCAGCATTTCTTTTTCCAGTTTTTTCAGAGGTTCTCAGAATTCACTCAGACCTTGTCATGCAACTCAGAAATAAGTCTCTGACATGGGTTTTTCCATCTGAGGCATTTTGCTCGATAGTAAAAGTCAAAGTGAGTAAGCATCAGTGGTCACTCAGTGCACTGTAAGGGGTCCAGCTGCTGCTTGATTTCCTTACGTGCTGTTGTTCATTGAATATGTGGTACTGTGCATTCCTCTTATGCTTGATACTATCAAATTTCTTTCTCCATGCATTTTCTGCATAGTACAGGTAAAACAATTAACCTTGAGTGTGCATACAAGTACTAGTCTGTAATTTCACAGTATTTGCTTCATGTTCTGTATCTTCAGATGCAGTATTTGAATAGTTTCAGCTGTTCCACCCCGTACGTGTGGGGTTTTATATAGTAGTTTGGACTAAGAAGTCTTGCTTGCTTTTCTAGTGACTGAGTCATATTTCCACCTGGCAACTAAAATGACTTACATGTCTGTAATATCTAGCTTCATATTTTTCAGGCCTGGGTAATATTCCTTTGACCTGTCAGTGGTATTTTCCCCACTTCTGTTTCTGTAGTCATTAAAAAAAAAAAAACAAAAAACAACAAAACAAAAAAACCCCAAACAAACAATCAAAAAAACAAACTGCAATAACCTCTCTCACATCCAAGTGCTCCAAATGCTTTAATGGATTTAAGTTGGTTTTTTTTTGTTGCATAGGACAACAGCTAGATGCCATGTATATGCTTTCTCTCATTTGCAAAAAGTTGTGCACAATTTACTCAATAAAATTGACTGTTGATATGATAAAGTGATGGCAGATAAATCTCATGGGGTATCATCAGCTGTAAAATAGGCATAAAAATTAGTATGGCTGATTTTATTAAGTGATTCCTGTAGATCAAAGCAGTCTCTTATCATGAGTGTCTTTCTGGCTAAACATGAACATTTAACTGCTGTTAATAAAATACCATTCTGAATTTATCAGTGTCTTAAATGTGAACACAACCCTATACATTTTGAAGTAATTATCAGAATTTGCAATGCTGAAAAGTTGTTTTAGTAGGCTAGTTACAGAGAACTGCATATGTGACTTCTTAATTCTAATTCTTTTTAGCTTTAGTATATATTTTAAAAATAGTCATATTTGAATTAGACTGCCAATAGAATATTTCTGCAATAGAGTATTTTACTGCAAGAAATGTATTCTTACTGCTTTAATTTCATTTTAAATTAACTTGCTCTAAATGAGATAGGTAGTTCATAAAGAGAACTGCTGTAAAGTCAAGTAAGGAGTTGGTTTTTTGCTAGATTTTTGTGATGGCTCTGTAAATCATGGTGTTTGCTTTAGCGTAGATTAGAATTTCTTCTCAGTCAAGTGTATAAAGTGTGCTTGGTCTGCAGGCATTCTGTAAACAAGAGAAATACAGTAACATTTTTAGCTGCAACACCCTCGTTTGCTCTCTCCTGTTAACTGTAAGCAATGCTGCCTCCGAAAGGAATTCATGGAAACGGCACTCTGTCTGGCACAGTCAGGTCTGGTGTCTCTGCTGACATTCATAACCTTCCTTGTGGGATTTTTCAGTATTTGGCAATGCTAATTATAATGCAGCTCTTCAGTATAGCTCTGAGTGATATTAAAATAGATAAAATGACAACATTTTCAGAAAAGCAATCTAATAAAATAAATTCATATATAGAAAGATGTATTTTTGTAGTGATCATAGATTTTGGGAAGTTGAGTGTTGCACTGCAACATGTAATTCAGTTGACTTTTGCATGAATTTCAGCCTTCTGAAGTTCAGAAGGCAAAATCAGCATTTTGTGTTCTTAGCTTCTGTGCTCTCTTCTCCCATATTTAATGCTTTGTGTTTACACATATAGGAAATGTGCAAATACTTACTAAATATTTAGGGGTTTTTATACTCAGTTTTTGAAAGAAAGAAATTGTTCAATTATAATCGACTATTTCCTGCTTAGAAACACATTACTCTTTTTTCCCCAAAAGTAGTTTGGCACTATTATATTGACATAAGGTACTTTGATAAGCAAAACTTACCTGAGAACTTGCCAAAAGACTTTCTTCAAAAGCATTTGCCATAGTCATGATATCAGTTTTATAATATGACTGTCCCTTGCATTTTTTCATATTCAACATAATTAAGGGAAATTTAGCATCTGGAAAGAAAAAAAAAAGTTCCCGGATAAGCCTTTTAACTCTCTAAATGTACAAGCTGTCCTGTTGATATGCTTTGAATGAACGAAATGAGCAGTCCCCTAATGGTGCAGTTCAGTTAAAACTCTGGTAAGAGCTCGTGCCAGCAGCAAGAGAGATGCAGGCTGAAGTGCACTTTTTATGTCCCTGGTGCCTGAATTTGAAAATATGCTGCCTTTTCCGTGTGTGATTATTGTTTAAAACAGCAGCTTGATACCAGCATTACATAGTTGTAGTCTGTTCGTTGATACAGAGGGGGATTCCAGAATCAGGTGGCTGCTCTGTCTGCTTTTATGCATATATACATACATCTATAAGTGTCGTACTAAGACCTGCCCAATCTGGTCTAATAAGAATATTTTTTAGGTTTTTACTAGTTTAAGCAAGAGCTGAATATAAATAAGACTGGCTGCTGTAATATTAATGTTAATGGAAGTCAGTTTAAACTAATATACCATTTATGTAGGGCTATTTAAAAGATTTGAAATGTATCAATGAGTATGTGTAGCTTGCCAGCTATCAGCTGGATCTTATGGTATATTTCAGAAAAGTATTTGGGTGCTAGTTAATTTGATTCAAAGGCCTTTAAAACACAGTAAATGGAAATAAACTGTATAATTAAGTCTCCAGATTATCTACCTTTATAAACTTGGGTTTGACTTGGAGTTGAGGTTTTGGATTTTGGGGGGGTTTTTTTGAGGGGAGGGAAAATGGGAGTGGTATTTTGAAGTTAAAGCGAAGTTACAAAGGTGTGTTGGATGTTCAGCACTCTGTAACTTCTTTCTTAATAGATACTAAGTCCATTTGAGTAACTTGACAAAAATCTTTCAGAGAACACAAAGTAATTCTAAGCAAAACAAGAAGCATATTCTCCAGGTACCTGAGGATACAATCTAACAGAGTTAGCAACAGTGCAAAAATCTTTGCATTTCTAACATGTCGCCTTTTGTCCTGGCCCTGAGAAAATGTTATCTGAAACGTAAGAGTAAGATATATGATAAAGAAATCTGAGTAAGCAGGTGTGTTTGCCTCTATACATATAAACAGATGATATGCCATGCCTTATGATGGATATGAGGTCAGTTGCTGAGTGCAATCATACATGGACAAATCACAGCACGTCAGTCTCTGGAGGGCTGCATTGTGAGTAGAGAAGACAAACTGTGCCCTCAGGAAAGAAATATATTGGCTTGTTTGATCTGTCTTCTGAAGTCTGCTTGAGGGTCAGGTCTAGTAAGAAGGCTTATGCTGGTTGTGAATCAGCCTTTGCTGCCAGTCATGTTGTCTGATAAAGCAAAACAAACAGGTCACCCAGAGAGGTTTTGAAGTCTCCATCTTTGAAAATATTCCAAACCCAGCTGGAGAGAACCCTAGAAACCTGTTCCATTTGTCTCTGCTTTGGGCATGGAAGTTGGACTAAGCAGTCTCCAGAGGTCCCTGACAGCTTCGGCTATTTTGTGATTCAGTAAAAGCAAGGAATAAGCTTTATGAGGCCTGGGATTTTCCAAGTAAATAGCTAACTTTGTGTTACAAATTGCTTTTTGTCTTTAAGATTGGAAGTTTTCTGAGAATTTACAGTATTCATACAAAACAAGCAAATGCTGACAATGAAGAAGTCTCACATATAGAATTTCATCTTCATGGTGGCACCTGTTACGGTCGAGGAATAGGAGTCTTACCAGAAAGTAACCCAGATGCCAAGGAACTAAAAGCGTAAGTTCTGTGTGGAGGGGTTTGATTTTCTAGATGATTCTGGAAAACTTTAGGCTAATGTAACAACTGTACAGTTTAGAATACTAAGTGTGTGTAGGAACCACAAACTCTGGAACAGAGTACGGCTTTAGCACCGCTAGGATGAACAGTAAGTATTTGGGGAAGGTGGGTAAATAAAGGCTAATCTTTCAAATTTAAAATACAGTAGGGATTAAGATTTCTGTTTTCTAGTGTGGTAATAATAAGACCTGGCCACGTTAACATAATTATTCTGTTTTATAGTGCTATATAATCTTTTAAAGATAAAAGCTATAGTTAAATAAACAAATTGAGCTCATTTTAAGCATGTTTCGGTTGGATGAGACCTTCACGATAATCAAGTCCAACTGTTAACCCAGTGCTGCCAAGTTCACCACTGATCCATGTCACTGAGCACCACATCTATTGCCCTTCTCCGGACATTCTACAGCACCTCAATGTCCTTCTTGAAGTGAGAGGCCCAAAACTGGACACAGTATTTGAGGTGTGGCCTCACCAGGCCTGGCCATCCAGACAGTTTTTTTTATCCAGCAAAGCGTACGCCCATCCAAGCCATGAGCAGCTGGTTTCTCCAGGACAATGCTGAGGGGAAATGGTGACAAAGGCTTTACTAAAGTCCAGGTAGACAACATCCACAGCCCTTCTCTCATCCGCTAAGCAGATTGTGTTGTCATAAAGCTCAGGTTAGTCAAGCAGCACCTGCCTTTCACAAACCCGTGCTGACTGGGCCTGATCACCTGGTTGTCCTGTATGTGCCGCATGATGGCACTCAAGGTGATCTGCTCCATAACCTTTCCCCGCACCAAGGTCAGACTGACAGACCTGTAGTTTCCTCAATCCTCCTTCTGGCCCTTCTTGTAGATGGATGTCACATTTGCTGTCTCCAGTCAATAGGTACCTCCCTGGTTAGCCAGGACTGATAGTAAATGATGTGAAGTGGCTTGGTGAGCACTTCTGCTAGTTCCCTCAGTAACGCTGGGTGGATCCCGTTCAGCCCCATAGACGTGCATGTGTCTGAGTGGTGCAGCAGGTCATTAACCATTTTCCTTTAGATTATTCATTCTGCTCCTGTCTCTGTCTTCCAGCTCAAGGGGCTGGGTAACCTGAGAACAATTGGCATTAAAATTAAAGACTGAGTCAAGAAAGGTATTAAACATCTCAGCTTTTTCCTCATCCTTGGTCATTATGTTTCCCCCCACATCCAATAAAGGATGGAGATTCTCATTAGACTTCCTTTTGTTGCTAATATATTTGCAGAAACTTTTTTTATTATCTTTTATGGCCATAGCCAGATTAAGCTTTTTCGGAGCTTTGGCCCTTCTAGCTTTCTCTTTGTGTAACCTTGCAACATCTTTGTAGTCCTTCTGATTGATTCTTCTTCCAAAGGTTATGACCTCTCTATTTTCCCCTTAGGAAAGGCTAAGTAACCATTGTCCTCATTCCTTTATCAGGAATTCTGTTTCCAATAGTACAGATTTCCTTTTGCGCTATAGGTGTTTAAAGTTCTAGAAGTGATTTGGAAAGATGTGTCTCGTCTGTGTCATTAATTATACACTCCTTCAATTTCTAGAATAATTGAATATTATGTCTGTGCTCAGAAATTTAGATCTCAACATTATACCTGTGTATTGATAAACAGGAGGTTTTGTATGAGTGTGTGTTGTCTCATACATGTATGCATATGTCTATACTGGAAAGTCTCTAGGTTATAAAATGTTTAGTCATTTATTTTTAGATTCTTAGAATCTGTGGATCTGGCAGAGAGTCAGGATATGGAAAGCATGTCTTCAGTGGATTTAGACGGCACTTTTAGCAACATTACA
>NW_010410980.1:16381-29224 GCF_000710305.1 Buceros rhinoceros silvestris | reverse complement strand
GGTTAAAAGCTGATGTGCTCGGGCTTCTAACACATGCATGGTTGAGATTAAGAGCACAGCTAGGGCTTTGCTAAGTGTATAATGTTACTTTCATGTACAAAGCTTTAGAGAATTCTTTTGGGTTATTAGACCGGAAATTGACATTACCCTTTCCTTCTGTCTCGCAGTAGAAGCCTTTCATATACATGGAAAAATACTTTCACAGGAGATAGTGAATAAATTATTAAACACAGATGCTTTTCTTAATCATACTATATTAGCTCATAAAGCAGAGTGACATAACTCTCTCCTTCTAAAAGGGGATTCCTCGGAGACAGGCTGAAAACACTACTAAACAGCTGCTTGCTGAGGAGCCCTTCTGAAGCCATTAGGTGGAGGGTTGTGTCAATGGCAGAGTTGCAAGGTGCAGCACTGAGGAAAAGTAGGATTTCATAGACGGTTCTACAGATCCCATATTATTCTTTGAATGGTATTTTTACCCCAGTGTAAGAATAACTAAAAATGAATTAAACTCTAAAGCTGTTTGCACATACTTTGCATCTTTGCTTCTAGCTTTTGAAATCCTGTGTTACTTAGCCATTATTAACATACTCAATATTTCTAAAAGGGTGCAAAAGTCAAGAATATAGCACTTCATATGAAGAACCATAGCACTTCAAATGAAGAAAGAATTTTGCACATATTTACCGCATTGTGTACATGTAGTAGAAGTTGTTCAGAGGAAGGACAAGGCAGTCCATGTTGCTTCTAGAATAATGTATTTATGCTATCATCCAGAAAGATCACAGGGAGATGAACACAGTTTGAGAGTACTATAATTCACAGTGTACATTTGAAAAGTGTTCATTTTGATGAGCATTGCTTTTTAACTCATTTCTCCTCAAATGTATTAACTCCTGATACTTACTGTTTGTCTCCTTCTTAATTTGCTTTTTCCTTTGCTGCCTTATCAGGATTTCCAGTTTCCTTTGTTTAGCTTTTGGTTTTGTGTGTGTACCTGTCTATCTCTCTTGGGTTTTATGTCCACATGATAAAGAAGAACAGAAGAAAGGAGAATAATTAGGAAACTCTTCTTGATTTCAGATCTTGAATCACACTTACAGAGATGTCAGCAGTTACCTGTTACAGGTAGGAAACATTTTGACCTCAAAGTGAATTTTATTTTTACTGAAAAGCAAAACTATTTTTGAGACATCAAGGTTGAATTAATGTATTTTACGGGAAAAGCTATTCTAAGAGTACAAGTCTATGAATGTTACAATGGTTTTATTCCATTTTTAAAGGAAGAGAGCATATTTATATACTCTACTTTCATTTGTGTTTTTCCTACATGTTGAATTACTGTACCCTGAAATACACCATGCTTCCACAGCCTGTTGTGTTATCTTAAGAACTGTAGTAACATGTTGTGTGGATAAAACTGAGACTGCAACTCGGAAGGGAAGAGAAGCTGGGAATTAAGGGAAAATGCATACCTGCAATGCTTGTTTCCTGTATTCTAAATATTATGGTGTTCAGTGAGTATGCATGTTGATTTGTTTGGGGTGGTGGGGGTTGTGTTTTGTTATTTTTCAGTATTGACAGATCATCAGGATTTGAATAACACAGAACTGAAGACCGTAGTGAACAGCATGGCTCCTCAACAGTATCGCATTAGAGCAAAACTGAGAACTTACAAACCCCAGAAGCTCTATCAGTCTGTTAAACTTCATTGTTCCAAATGCAACTCTTTGTAAGTGTTTCACAGAGTAAGAGGAATTAGAAATTGATCGGTATGTTTTGGCATGCCTAGATCTTCAGTGTATTTTCATCTTCTCTCTTGTGTAAAATGAGCTGAATGTAAATGTATTTCATTTTGAGCAGAGATTTGAAACTCACTGGTAACAGGCAGGAAAATTTTAAATCATCAGATGAGTTCCATTTAGAGACTCCTTTGCTATCAAAACAGTTGTGTTTCAATTTTAGCAGTGCAGTTTTTCCCATACTGAAAATGTATTTAAATACCTATTTCTGTTTTGCGGTTTTAAAATAGGATATGCAAAAAGGTGTGGTAGTCTCCAAGTGAATGAATAAAATATCTTTGACTAAAGTGTATCTTCCAGAGAAGGCATCTTTTCTGCATCCAAAAGTATCAGGGAAATGCCAATGACCTTGGTATTTTTGTCTTTTTTTCTGACCTGAGTGAGTTCACTTACCGTTTTATCATTATTTTCCCTTTAATAGCGTTTGTCTCTATATCAAGTAATGCTCAGTCCAATAATCATACACCATTTCTGGTCTATATTAGTGTAAAATGAAAGAAAATTTGATTGAAATGCTCTATTTTTGATTAAACTACAGAGTGACATGCATTACAGTACTGTTCATGATCATCTGAATTCTGTATCACTTCTTTTTGCCTGACTTAGCCTAGCATCAGTCCCAAGCAAACAGCTTTATTGTTACTCGTGTAATGTAGTGCTTTATTTAAATGATGGCATGTTAGCATTCTCCTAGCCCTTTGAATTTTTTTGGATGATCAAGATTTATTAGATACAAATATCACTTGAGACAAGAAATGTTTAGTAGAAAACACTCTAATGCATTTTTAATTTGTGTGCCAGCCACCAGCTTTTTGCCTGTTTTTCGTAATACTGCCAAAATTTGAATGGCCTGCATTACCTCTCTGCGGATGACAACTGCCAATGCACAAATTGTGCACTCTAGCTGGACAGGAATGAAACTCTGGTGCTGAGTTGCAGTTTTTTGCTTTATATGTGAAGCTTGTTTGCTCCTTCCCTTTTTTTCTGTTTTCCCCCTCAAAGTACACAAAGTAAAATAGGCTAGAACAGAAAACTTGAAATTATATATGGTCTTTTCACTCTGCCGAAGTGGTATGTGCAGTTGTGTGGCCCTTTTAAGGCCAAACTGAAATCATGTAAAGCTGATATGTTTGTTTTTCTGTGGATTTACGTATGTTTGGACAAAGCCACTAGGCTCCCTCTGCTCCTAGATAAGTTTAGATTACTTAGCGTATTTGTTAACATGGAAATTAATTCCTTGTCATAACTGGCTATAAAACTCTAAATGTTTGAACTGATAAACCACAGTTATGTTTCCTGAATATACTTTAACTCTCTTGACTATATTTTAATGTTTATTTGGAGTACCATTGCCCTTGTTGCTAGATTCTAAGGAGAAGCTGTTAGAATTTCTTTACTCATTTTGGAAATGGTTTTAGGCAAGAAGTTCCAGATGGAGATGACTTTGACTTTATTGTACAAGGCTCTGCTGTTACTGCCTCAAACCCAGAATTGCACAATACATCCTGGTATGATTCTGTAACATGGACTACACAAGACCAGAAACAAAGGAAAATAACTATCCATTTTGTAAAGCATGATGAAATGCTTCAACAGCCTGAAGATACTTTGCTTATGATAGAAGGTAAGATAAACTGCAAATATGCCACTTCTTACGGCACAGTGTCTACCCTGGGTATCTACAAAGTTCTGTTGAAGTTGTATTCAGTATAAGCAGTGATGATCATAAAGGCATCTTCAAAGAAAGAAAAACTCAGCTGGAACTTCGTTACTGTTGTGCAAACAGGAACAATTAATCTGTGAAGATCTTGTAAGGTGCTTCTAGTAGTATGCTTCTCCATAATTTCTTTGAAATTATGGAGACCTTTTAGCAATGTCCATTAAAACCACCCTGAATTGTGTATATTATGTATATATAGGTGATTCTATTTTAAATCAATACCAATAAGTTTATAACCGATTCTGATAAAATAACATCTGAATTGGTTTTTTATAGCTGCGCTTTCTGATTTTTCAGTTCTGATTAGGGAACTCACTGAGTCTTCTAAAAAACCCTATTTTTTAGTATTGATGTGGAAAAGTTTTAGAAGACTTCTGATAATACAAGCCTACAATTAACTTTGTCAGCCTCTGGATGTCAGTGTTGTTTCACATTAATACAGCTTCTCGCAGTGTGAGGGGCTTTTTTGGTTTGGTTCGGTTTTTATCAGATTTCCTCAGGGAGGAGAAATAGCCACTGAACTTCAAATAATTTAGCAAGAATACCAACAAGGAATGTTTTGAATAGAATAACAGTAATAAATAATTGCATATAGTACCATTCCAAGTTTAAAACAAAGTCTTCAGTTGTGCCCTGGTGGGCAGTGGTGTGAATTCAAAAATGTAAGTCAGGTGCTCCTTTGTGTAACAGTCAATGACAAAACCCTCTCTGTTTTATTCTTCGTTTTATATTCAGCAAGTTCTGATAGCTGCATTACTTCACGTGTTCCAAACTGGACTTTTTTTGTTTAATCTTATCTTCGTGAAAACAAAAGAAAAAATACATTATTTGTACTCTATTTTCCAAAAACAGCTGAGCAATATAACTTGGTATATGTTTGGGGTTTTTTTCAGATGTTAAAGGGCGAACAGCTAAGTATGTATGTATGTATGTGGATATATGTGCTTCATGCTGGAGCACTAGGAAAAGGCATAGAGTTTTTAGCACTTTTTTTTCCCCAGAACATTGTTCATGAACTGTGCCAAAGCTATATGCTATTTTAATTTTTATCTTTAAGTTTTTGGAGGTGGAGATTTTGAAGTCTTCTTAGAAATCTTCCCAGTGCTGTTCCAGATACACATGACCCTGGAATGGTTGTGCCATTTATTAGACCGTCATGGTCTAGATTTTACTTGTTTGTTAAACACAAGCAGTTTGCTCTTTGCAACACAATGCTTTATTCTTCCCTATAATCATTATGCTGAAGCAAGGACTTCTCTTTGAGTGTTTGGCATCTGCTGGGCTGGAATTGAGGAAATACTTGGATATTGGATAGAATTTTACGTGACCTTCCACAGGGAGTGAGAAGAATTAATATGCTCTTTGCATATCCTCATTATTTGTATATTAAATCACTGTGATTCATATCACTGTCAATCTCTGGTAATTCTCTGTGGTTTATGTTAGTCTCTTAAAAGCCAGAATACATTTGCCTGATATAACTTGGTATTAAAGCCAAGTTGAAATTATGGAGACCTTTTAGCAATGTCCATTAAAACCACCCTGAATTGTGTATATTAATCTCTTGAATAAAGGTTCAAATGTGTATGAGAGGCTTTATCTCTGTCACTGTACTTGGAGGATCTTTGTTTTCTACCTTCTGGGAAGCCGTTTCAAATATATGTGCCTCTGTTATTTTTTTTACTAGAAGTTAAGTTCATTGAGGAGGTTTCATGCGGTTGTGCATTTTTTCATCACTAGAAATAATGCAACTTTATTTTCTTCTCTAGGTACCTCTGCAATACAAATGTATGCAATAAATATTTTACAATCCATTGTTCTAAATACTTGTTGTAAAGTCTTTGAAACATTCTAGTTATAGTTAGTGGTAAACAACGCAGTTGTAGAATATGTTTATTTTAAAAGATTTTGCTCACTTTTTTGTTGCCCACAAGCTGATTAAATCATATTTTTATTGAACTATTTCCAAATAACTATTCTCTGTGTGTTCAACTAATAAATTTACCACATTTCCACTGAATTGGTGAAATGTGAGAAAGATCAGTTCCACAGCTCATACTACAGAGACTGAAGGCAGGTTGTCCTGCAATTTACAATAAATTTGAAAGAACTTTTTCCTGTCACTGGAGTTGGAAGGAAAATCTTGGGGTTCCAGCTGTAATATATTTAATTTCTCCTGTATTCCTAGCATGGACCCAATTTAGTAGCATTCAAGTTAGCATGAAGTTTGGTAGTTGTACATTTCCCACCTCATGTCAATTGTGATGCAGTTGAATAACTACTTTTTCATAAACTGCTGGTTAAAAATTAATAGATTTTTGCCACTTAAAAGCTGAAAAAAAGAGTTGCTTAGGAACACTTGCAAAAAAATCTGCTTTATTTTTCTTTTCCCAAGAAAGCTAGTAAGAACATGGAAGAAATTGTGTGGAAGTGATGTTAACTTAAATACTACTTTGTAGTTAGCTATGAGGAAGATACTAAGGCATCTGCTCTGATAAATGACTACCTTTGATTCCTTACTGAGTCTGTTGTTGTGTAAGTGAGAAGGTTATGGACCATTTTTTCACTTTTCAGTAGTGCATCTTAATTTTAATTGAAGGTCCTGAAATCAGCATCTGATCAGCCAAGTAATGTATGATGTTCAATTTACTCTTGATTACGATTTAAAAACCCGTATTTTTCTGTTTTTAATAGGTGGAACACTAAAGGAAGTCTATAAGCTCACAAAAAGATTTAAATGTGTTATTCCTGTGAGATCCACAGAAGATGATCTTGAATTATTAGATCTTTCAGCTCCATTTCTTTTACAAGGGAACATAAAATATTATGGGTAGGTTAAGAGTATTGTTGATATTTTAGTAGTTGCAGTGATAGATAAAATTTTCTTCAGTAATTGAACTGCAGTGCTTAAGAGTTAACTTACCCAAAGATTCTGGGATGCAAAATATGTAACATGTTCAGCATTACAGAGATAAGGGATGAAATCCCTACTACAGTTGGGCTTTATCTTGCTTTATAAATCTTATCCCATAATCACACAGCACCCTAGGTTCAGTCTTGTCTGTGGTGTGAGGGTAGGGCAGTATACTACAGAGACAGAAATACACATATGAGTCTCTTTAGGCTGCAGAATGCCTAAATCTTCCTCTTTTAGTACAGATCTTCAATTTTCTGGTCTTATTTGTTAGACTAAAGTAAAAACGTGTTGATTTAAAACCATACGCTGTTTTTATTTGTACACGGGTAATTTTTAAATAGACACCCATAGAATAATTTCAGGCTGTCAGTCCATGTCTCTCTCATTCCTAGTGCTGGGAAAGCTTGGGTTTTGGAAGAAATAAGGGATTTTGGACAGCCTTTCCTCACCATTTGCTATTTATTGAGATCCATAACACTGCGAAGCGCCTTACCTGTTTGTGGATGTCCGTCACTGTAGAGACAACTTCAAGGGGTTCAGTTCCAAGGCTGTGGAGTGTGGCACACACATCTAGGTCTCATGTCATACCTGTGCTATGCCATGCACTTCCGTGTTTCTGCTCAGTGAGAGCTAGCAGCAGTATGTTGTCCCAGTACTGCACAGCTGCATGCAGATACTGAGCTCAGAAACACCAGTCTGCTTCACTGAAGCTATTGGATCCTCCCTGTCAGCAGGGAGTTCCTCATAAGTTCAAGGAGACTGCTGTGTTGCACTGCTTCAGTCCTGTAGGCAGTAAAAAAAAAATTCTGTACAGAAATATTGCATGACCCTGAAGTTTCCCGTGAGGCCTGATAAAATATATACAGAGAATTAATATTTTTTGTCATACATTGTTTTGACCTTTTCAAATATGGCTGTCCATCACACTTTTAAATAAAGGCAATGTATGAGTATTCCTACTGAGACTGGATCTTCACCAGTACAAAGTATTTCCCCTTGCCTTTCATAAGCCATGTATTTCCCTAGTTACGCGCAACTCACCTTCAAACATTGTTCTCTGTTTAAGTGGCAGTATTGTAAAAACCAACGCTCCACAAGATATTTCATGAGTGTTTATAGGCTATTTAGGAAGAAACCTCTCAAGGATATTGATACTTTTTTATCAGTAGCATATACTTAACAAAGTCTAAACCAGATTCTTTATCATAGAATGGAAAGCAAAGTTATTTTTGCTGTAGGAATAAGCTTGAATATCTGCATAAATATTTATATGTGTAGCATATATATATGCATTTTTAGTCATACATATATATATATAAACAAACACGCTTGGATATAAAAAGATTCACAGCTAAGTTACTTTTTAGCATGTGGGTATTTTTTAAAGGAAAAAAGTAACTTCACTGAGCTCAGCTTTATATCACTTGAGAAAAACTAGTGCTATTGATTTTTATGACACATTTTGCATGTAATACTAAAAAAGAATAAATATCTATTTTAAGTTCTAACTGTAAAATACTAGCAAGGAAGCTTAATTTGGAAAAAATAGTTGATCTGTAATTTTATTCTTTGCAGCAAATGGGGACAGCTTTCAATACAGTTCATCAATATTTTTGTCCACTTGCGGCATTGGCTTACTATGTCACATGTAAAATTTATAATTACTGGTGTAAATATATGTGTAATAAAAAGAGACTGGTTTAATAATTAATATTTTTTAACGTAGGTATAAATAAATTTCTCCTCCAGCCCAGTTGTGTTTTTAGTGTGCTGCAAGTTCAGTTTCATTTCTGCTTTTACAAAGTGAGATGTTTTATTGCTAAACAATGAAGTAGCGACACATTAATATACATTCAGCAGTGACATATGAATACATGTTTAGCAATGCGGTGATCTTAGAATTGCAGAATTTTTTGCGTTGGAAGGGCTGTTAAAGGTCATCTATTCCAACCTCCCTACCATGGGCAAGGACAACTACCCCTAGACCAGGTTGTCCAAAGCCCCATCCCACGTGGCCTTGAGCACTTCCAATGACTGGGCATCCATTTCAGAACTGGGCAACCTGTTCCAGTGTTTCACCACCCTCACAGTAAAGAATTTCTTCCTTAAGTCCAATCTAAGCCTACTGTCTTTCAGTTTAAAACCATTGCCCCTTGTCCTGTGATTATGGGCCTTGGTACAAAGTCTCTCTCTCCTCCTTTCTTATAAGTCCTCATTTAAGTACTGGAAGGCTGCACTAAGGTCCTCCCAGAGCTTTCTCTTCTCCAGGTTCAACAGCCCCAACTCTCTCAACCTTGATGTATAGTTTTCTTCCTTTCTATTCACTGAAGTGGTCTTCTTCACTCCGAAATTATTATTTCTTCCCAGGGATATTTCAAAAGCAGCATTGAGGGGTTTGATGTGGTCCAAAGCTTGTGTCTCTGGTAAAATAGTTATTTTAAACAGCAATAGAAATACTTTTCTCGTCCCATTGAGTAAGGAAATCAGATTTTTTTTCTTTTTTTTCTGTGCAGAAAGCTTAGAGTATAAATAAATCAGTGTTTGGTTAGCCTCAATTTCTTGTTCTAAATGCTAGGTGCAAGCAGTGTTCAACTCCAAAGCCTGTCAAGAGTCTAAGTTCCATTGCAGCAGAACAACGACCATCATGGGAACCAACTGAAATAGCACAAGGTCAGCTGACATGATATTATCCTGCAGCAATTTTGTGCTTTGATTCTGAAGTGTGTATGTAAAATACTTTGGTTTCTGGGTTGCAGTTTTGTACAGAAAGCATGTAATTTATGGTTATGTAGAGTATAAAGCAGTAAATTTTATTCACCTTTTACCAGTTCAAATACTTTTGAAACCATTATAGTATGAATTAAAGGATTTACTATGTTCAGTAGTTTCTTCTACCACTAGTAACACCTGTTGTACAGATTGCTGAGTTTTTGATCGCAGATGTCATTTTTAAACTGTGCAAATGCTTGCAGTCCCAGAGGTTAGTCTTTTTTTTCCTTTTGAAGATAACAGTTTTTGTGACTTAAGGAGAGTCTTGTACAAGTTAGACTGTTATCTTCTGTAAACCTGATCAGTGCTAAGCGTGTTCCAGAGATTCTGCAAGAAATAATACTTGAATGAAAGAAATTATACCATAACAGGATGTGTGTTCCATGCTTTGTGTGTTCTTTGTGTTACTTTATGTAGTCAACACGTTCAAATAAATGCTAGAGGTAAAATGGAGCTTGAAAATTCACAACACGTTAAGGAAAAAGAACATTTTCATGTTATCAGTTTATGTTCCAACATAGTAAGTTGGAATATCTAGCAGTATCTAAAGACTTGATAAAGACTTCATGAAATATAAAACCTATTTGAGCAATATAGTGTTCTCTTAAACTTTCTCTTAAACTGTCATAATTATATTCTATTCAATAACTGTAAAGTAATATATAACTGGCAGCATTACAACACCTGTGATTGGCATTTAAATCTCAAATTGAAAACAATATTCATTAAATGCTTTCTGACATTTAATGATTTTATGTACATTACTCTTCTATCATCTGTATTTTTAGGCTAAGTGATAACCTACAAGTATGTCAGATCAGTTGAACATACAATGACTAGCCCATTTCAGGAGATGTACCCAGAAAAGACTGATGTAGAGTTGCAGTAACTTTGTATGTTTAAGATATTTTGTTTGCAGCATAACAGCTACTGCTGCCAGTGAGAGAATGGCTCTAAGTCATTTACTTATGCTGGAATACTGTCAGATCTCTCAGCAGAGTTTTTCTGAATAAGGACCTTACCTGGTAGCTTTTACTATATCGTATGAAACAAATTGTTTTCCTCAGAGGAATTCAGGTGGAATGCTGAAAACACTATCTTACTATCAATGAATTAAAAGCAAATCTCCTTTAATATTCCGTAGATAAAAGATCAGGAGTAGGATCTAAGACCTAAGCAAGTCCTAGCATTTATTTTACTAGCATAATTCCTTAAACATCTTTCTGCATTTTTATAGACTCATCTTCTAAGTTGTTTCTAGGCAAATTGGAATGTGCTCTCAAAATACAAACTTTTGCTCTTCAAAGCCTCTGGTTTTTGGCCTGTCAATTTATACTTTTAATAACAATATTCAAAGTCAGTTACTATTAAAAGAGGGATATTGTCAGTTTGTTTTGGTTTGTCTTATATATTCATTCTAAGAAATGGATTGTTTGGGGGGGGGTTTTGTCAGCTTTAGGTATTGAGCTGCTCCAGTATGCTCTTATTATGAAGTTTACACTGGTGGATCGAACAGGAGCACTAAATGCATACCTTTTGGATTATGTAAGTAAATTTAGGTAAATGACTCTGCAGTTTATGTGGGCTTGGATTTTATTTTTTGTTAAAATAGCAAATATATGTACAGTAATATTCAATGTTACCTGCAACATTTTGCAGTGACATTTACCAATGTTGTAGAATTATTAATACTGTCCATCAGTGAAGATGCACAAAGTGTAATTTTTAGTAATTTTTTAGTAAAATGAGTATAGAATATCAAAGCATAAGACAAAACTGAAGTTTGTAGATAGATTATTTGGTATTTCTTTAGATTTTTATATGTTTCCATGGCTGAATTTCTCTTTTATTGGTAATGTTAAATTGTGCAACCTGAACGCTGTATGAATGATGGGATTGTTTCAGAATTTAGATGGGACACTGAAGAGCAGATGGTTTTCCTGTCACTACATACTCTATAGTGATTTTTACCTTCTGAAGGCTAAAAACCCACCATTCATTCTATCTTCTTTCATATAGGAGTTTTTTCATATCAGAAGTTTTTCTTCCATATCAGAGTTCTTTGAAAACTCTGACCATACTCACTGTTGTTCTGGATTCTTCCCAGCTGGCCCATATCTTCCTTGAAGTGCTAAAACAGTACCATAGCATAAGGCACTGCCAGATAATATTTCTATTTGTATAGATCAGTGTGATGATCACTTAATTGCTTGCTCACTGATTCATGTTATAATGTCTTTATCTCTGAGTAGTACTTCAACTTTAAGAAACCATTCCTCATTCTTTCTTCGAGCAGTTGATTTGACTCACTTAAAAGCATTTTATACATGTACCTGTTGGAAATTGTGGTGGGTTGGGTTTGTTTTTTTTTTTGTTCTACTAGCTCTAAAGTTAGACAAAAATTAATTTTAATTCTTTGTTCCTGTATATTGCAGTTCCCCAGCTTGGTTTTGTCTGTTAAAAATAGTGGGCCTGTTTGCTATACCATGAAGCATATCACTAATCAAAATTCTCTAAATCACATATTTAGGACACTCCCCTGCAGAATCCACTTTGGACATCTCCTATTTTGACAGTAAACTACTGATTACTTTTCAGGAATTTTTTTTTTTCCTTTTTACTTTAATTCATAATCTTTTATATTAGATTAGCAGTCTGATGCACAGAGATGGTTTGAGTAAGAAATTTTTGTGATGCTGAAGGTGGAAGGTTTCTGACTGAACAGAGCTGGTCATGGCTTCCTACATCTCCAATTTAGGACTGAAGATGAATTGTATTATGTTTTTGTGTGGAGTAGAAATACCTGTTGCTATCTTCTTTGTGGGGTTTTTCCTCTTGTTTTAACTTTTGGTTAAAAGTTCTGGGGAGTTTTGGTTTGGTTTTTACACACATATGCATACATCATTTTTTGTTATTATCCTAAATTTTGAGATAATATGTCAATCCTTTTGAAAAGGGAAAATAATAAAAAAGTGAGAAGAACTTGGTAAAGAAGAGGACTATCATCTAAAACAAATTAGTACTACATCATACCTATTGTCCTTCTTGTGTATTTTCTTATTCCAGCAGTTCATAGCTGGGAATCTTGGATCTCACAATACACTTTCAGAGTAATCTATCTACCCAAGTGGAAAATGGTCAGTGTAGTGACACTTGAGAGTTATAACTGTCCAAAATCGGACAGAGAAAAGCTTGATGGGATTTTTTCTCCCCCCTACAGCAATGCTGTTTAATGTGTATAAAATATCTGCATATTTTCCATGGTTGTACTAAATTAATAAGAACTTGAAGGGAATACTCCTCTTTTACGACAATAAGTTAAAATAATATTGGGAAAAATTGTGTTTTTCCGTAAAAAACACACCGTATTAGCAGCAAAAGAGAGCAAGGTCTTCAATCTCCATTTCTCTCATCTTTCCTCCTACTGTTCTTTTTCATTTTGTGTATTGAGAAACGAAACAGCAAAAGGAAGGTGTGGGGAAAGATTTAAAACCATCTCTTGATGCAGAACTCCAAAAATATCTACTTCAGGGTAGATGAGACTCTTATCAGATACTGCTCAGTACTGCAGCTTATCTTGAAGGAAAAAATTTTAAAAACCCACAATTTCACCTGAAGTGCCAGCTGCTAACATT
>NW_010410980.1:12797-16301 GCF_000710305.1 Buceros rhinoceros silvestris | reverse complement strand
CTGCTGGAATGCCCGTCAAAAGACAAGCCAGTACCTTCCAAGCCTAAACTCAGGTCCTTCAGCACCACCTGAGAAGGAACGGGGCTACTCTGAAGTACAACTTTACACTAGCTTCCAGTTGCACTCCTGTAGGAATGCTCTCAGTTCTTTTCTCTGCTCTTTATAGGAAAAAGTCATTGAAGGAAAGAAATTGAAAAATTTTATAGTCAGAAGAATTGGAAGAATGAAAGGGAAAAGTAGTTATCTCTGTCAATTTTGTTGCTGGATTATCTGATAAATTCTGATCACTTCCATTAAATGTGTCATCCAAAAACTATACAAAGACAGATTATTCTGTATTTGTTAAATTTCAACAAAAAGGAAAAATCGCCATTAAAAACCTTAGCTCACTTTGAGAAGGTATGAAATGATGAACCTTTAGAGATACAAACTTGGAAACAAACTTTGAAAGAAAGGGAGTTTTGTCTATCATGCATTTACTGTGTATGGTTGAAAAATACACAGCAAAAGATTTATTTAACATTGCGGTGTTCCAGTCTTTGTTTTACTCCTCCATTCAGAAATGCGTGCTGCAGTATAAGCCCTTCTCCAGAGTTTCTAAAACTACCAAGAAATGAAACTCAAACTAAGGGAGTTCCATTTCTAAGCCAGGTTGCTGTGCCCCTTGCTTTCAATTGTCTTTGTTCCTCTCAAAACTGTTCTGCTCACTGCAGTGAGGGACTGTTGAGGAGGACTGACCATCCTCTCCAGCCAGAACATTGTCTGTTTATGGACGTTCATGAGGAGTATCTGCTAGTTCTGTATACAGACCTACGTATGTGCTTTCTGGGTGGCTGTGGTCCCTGAATACTCAGGGATACTGAAATACAGACTATTAATTTTTTTTAGACAGTTTGGGATTTTGTCTGTATCTAAACAGTTTTAGAAGCAATACTGTTTTTCTGTTGTGTAAACTCTCTGGATAATTTCAAGTTCCTGACATGATAAAGGAACATGCAGTCAGGTTTCTGGCTAATGATTCCTTACCCCTTTTCCAATACCTCATACTTTTCTATTCTCTTCCAGGAAAAGTTCTTCCAAATTCCTGCCTCTGAAATCTTAACTAATAATTTTCTTCAGCAAAAGATGCAGATGACTATGAATACGCTCTGTCCTCCAGGAAGAAAATTAGGTCAGCTTGCCATTGTTTTAAAAGGGGAGATGGGAAGGGAAAGGGTCTTTCAATCTGCTATTGCATATGCAAAGTCTTCGAATTCAACTTAAACGTGGGCAAAGCTCAGAATGGAGAAATGCAGGAGTCTGTAAGGAGAGTCCCAATTAATTTTTTTTATGCATTTTTGTAATAGTAGCACTCCCTTTCAAGAAACAAAAGTAATGGTTAAGTAAATTCTCATGTAATAATTCAGGAATTTCAGAAAATTTCAGTAAATTCAATGATGTGTGAATACAGTCGTGTCTATGCAGGCACTAACATGTCAGTTGTATTTGTATGGAAGTTAACCAGAGCACCCTTGTACTAAATGCTGCAGCACGTTAGTGAAAACTAACATGGAATTTGGCATATGGCATGTACTTCGAGTGAGATTCTACTTTCAAACGCACATGCTGATTTAGAGTGTCCCTTGCTTCAGGAAACATCCATGGAAATTGAACAAAAATGTAATCCAAATCCAGTCGCAGAGCTTTTTTGAGCAGTAATTCTGTTGTGGCAGAAAGTAACTCTGCCTAAACTACGCACATCCAAGGCAGCTCTGACCTCTGTGACGTACTCCTGCTAAGTCCATGGCTCTCAGTGACTGCCACAACCGTGCTGGGGTGTTTACTGTAATTATAAAAAGTGGCCCTATTTTACAAGGTGTAAAGGATATTCTCTTTGAGACCAATGAAATTGTCTTATTGAGTCACAGGGAAACTAGTTGTTATTGTTGGAAAGTCTTTATATGTGCCATATTGTGGTACAACTACTGGTTGCAAGTGTTGTGGGGGGTTGGGGGGTTGGTGCTGGAGCGAGGAAGGTGAGGCTTGGAAGATTGGAAAATTGGGAAATTTTAAGATACAAATTGGAATTTCAGAATCAGTAATTAATTTTTCTTCTTAACTGTTGTATGCATTTAGATATCCTAGTTAAGATCCTGCTCGAGTTATACTTCTTTCCTGTAAAAGTTAGAAATGTGTATTAAACAGTAATTTGGGTTTTGTCCGTAGATGACTTGCCATGGCTGGAATGCTTCATCAAGTCCTATAATGTCAGAGATGAAATGAAACATCAAGTTTATTACCAAATTTTTGACACTACAGTTGCTGAAGATGTTGTGTAGTGATGTGTTGCTAATAGGAAGTAATCCAGTAAAAATCCAACTTCAGTTGTTTTTGAAATCAGAGACTGTGTGGGGAAAAAAAAAAAATTCAACCTGTGCTTATGAGGTTTCAGTTAGTGTATTAATGTGAATGATAAATTATGCTTTGATGCATTTGCTACTTCCCTGGCATAGAGCCTTGTGATATGAGTGGAGATGCTGAGTTTTTCACCGGAGGCTGGTGGAAAGAATCTAGTAGCCATCTGCCCTCCAAAAAGGCAGTGATGAGGTGAGTGGTGGGTTTTACTCAGAAAACGTAGTCAGAGTGGTGCTGCTTTGCTCATTTCTGTATTAAAGTGAACAACGTCAGCAGAGATAGGGAAAAGGAGCTCTCCAGTAAACTTTCACTCACACTACTTTGTGCAAGTATATGTTACTGTTCTTAGCCAGTTTGACAGGGAGGTTGTCCATTTTTAGAGACTCCTTTAACGGTGTACTGATGTGTGCATTCAGGGACAACTCTTCCTGTTAATCATCCTAAGGTAACTGCTGTGAGTATCAGTTACTATGGATTTTGATGGAGTTATGAATGTGACCATGTAATGACTACCACTGTAAAATGAATATTGACATTTGACAGATTGTCGTGATTTTTAAGGTGGCCCTACTGGGTACCAGAGTTGTTCACATGCTTATAATGAGGGTCTGTGTTTTCACATATCTGGCTAAATTTACTGTCAGATTACATTGCCCAGATCTGCCTTTTCTATCTTACACAGTCAGATTGTATGACAAAATTTAGAGATACAGAACCGATCGAGCAATTTCATGGCTTGAAAATACTGCTGGACTAGAAAAATTACTCAAGTGGTTTTACTTTGCATTCAGAAGTCCACAGGATGCATTCCCGACATATTTCTCCAAGGATAATTAATGTAGAATCCCTGTCAAATCAAATGCTTCCAATCACAGCAAAATTACTTAATATTTACAGCAGCTGTTTTTTAAGGAAGTTCAGAAGCAAAATGGACTACATGTAAGTAGATTATTATTTTAATAATAGATGACATTTTATTTTTTTATTTTTCAGGGCTGTTTAGTAGATTATGCAATTTGTCATTTAAATTTTCAGCTAAGTATCTTCTGATAATTTTCTGGTGCTCTAAGAAATTATACTGGGTTTGTAAGTCACAAGCCGGGAGACTGT
>NW_010410980.1:10944-12738 GCF_000710305.1 Buceros rhinoceros silvestris | reverse complement strand
TCTTTATTAAGCAGTGTATAGGGAGAACCAATAAAGTGGTTAGTGGATATTTCCTTCAAAGAGTATGATAAAAACAACTTTGGAATTGAACAAGCAGTTTATCAAAATGCGCTACTGGCTTATGAAAGCTTTCCTGAATCTGTGAATAAACACATTTAATAAATAATTATAAGTTATTAAATTAATATTGTAAAATTTTAGACATTGGCCATATCCAAATTATTTCAGAAGTTAGAGGTTAAATTTAAGGTAAACTTCTTTGCTTTTCTTGTATATAGTGTGTGAAAATGTTGGTAGGAAATGTTTTTATTTTTACATTTTTGTTAATAACTCTGATAGAAATTGATATTGTATATTTTTTGTGAAGAAGTCTTTGTAAAAAATAAGAATATATTCTGAACTTCAGTGTAAACTAAATCAATTTCACCACATCTGTTGTCTGAGTCCCTGCCAGAACACCTCGCATATACATCACTTGATTTTTTTCTTTTTACTCTTGAACATGTATTAAATTGTTTAATAAATATTTTTCCAAATACTTATTTTTCTTGTAGTTCACTTTTACTTCCTAGTTCATAAGACTGTGAAAACTGTCATCAGTAGCCTTCATCCAACAAAATGCTCCAAATGAATGTTTGTGTAATTTGTTGGATTGATATATACATGTTCAATTCTCTTTCTAAATACAATTCCTGGAAATAATTCTAATTAGTAATTAAGAGGTATGTATTTGGCAATATTAAAGATGAGTGTATAGAGAGGAATTAGTGCTCAGACAGTTCAAAATGTATGTGTCTCATCGGTAGCGTTTATATGGAGCAATGGAAGTTACTGAGATGGGTCTCGGACCTTTACTTACTTACCCTGGTCAGCGCTGAGGCCTGTGAATCACCGACTGTTGGATGGAAATCATGGGATTGCTGCATCCTGAACTTGCAGCACCAACAGATACCAGTTTCTGAAAGCTCAGCATCTCAGGCAGCAATGACTTTTGGCCCTTACTAACAACCTCCTTAACAGAAACCAAAGTCACATTTCCCTTACTTTCTTGACCAGGTATGTGATTTAAGTTTCTAAAGCATTAATAAATCCTCAAATGTCTATTTTAATAGTTTAAAAATATTACTGAAATAGATCATAATGTATTTAAAGACACTCAGTAATTGAACCAATAGTAGATCAGGTTAACATGGGTATACTCAGATGCAATGAGAACTCCAGGCCAGTCTTCCTGGTGTCTCATCTTCTTCCTCCGTCCACAGCACACAGCACACAGGGTAACTGCATCAAAACATCAGCTTCTTACTGGAAATGTGGGCTAAATGGCAAACATACATGGAATGTGAAGTATATAGCACACAGCAACATCACCACGGGCAAGGGCAAAGAATATCTGATTGTAAAGGAGGAGCTGTAAGGGAAAATAATAAAACTATAGAATAACTATCAAGAAACATGAACCTATTCCCCCCCCTCCCCCCCAGTTACACAGGTAAGTGAATAGAAGTGGTAGAATTGTAATTAAAAAAAGTTTTCAGAAAGAAAAACAAAAGATGAAAAACAGAAAACAAAACAAATGTAGAACACTGTTTTCAGGGGTGCCTGTGTGATTGGGATCCTTGAAGTCCTTGTTTTAAGGGGGATTAAAACCTTAAGATTGGAAGTCTCTCCAAAGTCAGTTGAATTGAAGCTCTTGGGTGCCTCATGCTCTCTTGAAACTTTGGTTGAGAAGACAGAATGTAAATAAATAACACATATTGCGGGTAGGAGGCGGCATTCCCGGCAGGTGACCTC
>NW_010410980.1:0-10865 GCF_000710305.1 Buceros rhinoceros silvestris | reverse complement strand
ATTCCTGGCAGGTGACCTGCTGCTCAGTGGCAATTAAACTTCCTCATCAGCTTTTGTTCTTATGGAATCCAGAGATCTAAAGACAAGACTTTGAAATGCTTTGCTTGGTAGTAATCCTACTGAGCTGCAGGAAGTGGGATTTCAAAAAAAGGCAGTAGAGCCTGCAGGCTGGCAAGCTGAGGTTTGCAACAGAAGAAGAGTTTATTTTGTTGACAGGGATGAGTGCTTATCTCTTCAATACCACAGTGTTTTACATCACAAGAATTTATTCACATTATGTCACTTTTTGTCCAAAGCCATTGCATTGATGGCAAGAACTGGGGCAGTGCAATAAGGGGCAAAGTTGAATATTTGAGTTGTGGAAAAAAATTAAGCAAATATGTACATTTGAGTTCTTCAAATGGAATGGGAGTGCTGCAGAAAGTTTTCTTCAGTGGAAGAGAAAAAAATTTCAAATAAAAATTTACTTCAAATAAGCATTATTCCAAGTATATTCCAAGTATTCTGTACAGTGAATGTTAAGAACTGGAAACAAGAAAATTCACCGAAGATGGAGAGAGAAGGGAAGAACAATTTCAGATGACAGTAGTAAAGGCAAGAAGTGAGAGTGTCTTCACGAGGCAGTTTGCTGCAGCTCCTGCTCACAGCATATCCTGTATGTGAAATTCGCAGTAACAGCTATGGTTTGTGGAAACATCTATGTGATGGAGGATTACAAGAACTGAAGTGCTTGAAAAATGTAGAGCAGAATTATGCTATAATTAATGAGTTCATATTTGTGGTAACGCCATGGATGGTCTTAACTCAGAACAGTGCTGCAATGTAGTTTTCCTTATTTTCTGCTACAGCTAATACAAGCGCAAGAGGTACCTCCATAAAACTGCTGCAGTGTTACCATTTGTCTGCATAAAAAGAGCAAATTGAATGTCTAGGAATAAATTTACATTTAGTAGATACTTGTCTTAATTTCAATCTTTGCAAGTAAACTAGGAGGAAATATGCTTAATGTGGAGCTTAATGTGGAAATATATGCCAGAGAAAATGATTTTTTGAGCAACTGTCATAACTGTCCTATTACATGCAAAGCTTTGAGCATAAATGTGTTCTGTACCTTCTCCTTTGTGTGTACAGCCTGTGGACTGCCACTGTTAAAAAATACAGTTTTGTGAAGTACAAGCTACATCTTTATGAATGAGTCCATGTTTAACTGTAATTTTGGAGACTGGCTACCAGGTAACTTTGAATTATGGAGGTGTTAACTTAGCTAAAAGGAAATCTCTGACAATTTAAAAATGCTGCTTGAAGTTTGTGACTAAAAGCAGCAAAACTGGACACTGAAATCTGCTGATCAAACAGATTTAAGTACAGACTTTGTTCTGTCTATGAATGATGCCTTAAGCAACTCAAAGCCCCTCTGAAGCAATGTTTCAAATGACAAATGTCATCAGTCACTGGTAGGATGTGTAGTACGGGGGGGGCTTTTTATTTTTTTTGACAGGGGAGTGGGTAAGGGGCTTGCACCAGACAGCAGTGTTTAATGCTGTTATGTTGTCATACATTCATATGATACTCCATCCTGAACAGATACTCTTTTCCTGTCACCATTTACTATGCTAAAGGTCCAAAACTCCATTAAAATAATGAAGCAGCTGCAGTGATTGAGTTTGACATAAACCCACAGGTCAGTCAAGGCATTTGTTAGCAATGTGCTTCAGCTTGGGTCTTTATTGCAGGAAAAAGCAGAAAAGAAAGCTTGGAAAGCTTCATTTGAAGGGCTAAGAAAGGTCAGAAGTTACACATGGAAGGACAGTTAAGAGTGAGGAGTGCTCCTTAAATATCTAACTGCACTTCTAAAAAATCTGATATTGTAGCTTGAAAGTCTTGATGTGGTTCTGTTGACTGCCATGTTTTATATGTCTTGATAATGAATAATCTTTTGAATATTATTGCAATCTGTACATGAGTGATTAACTAGACTTGTTTGTAAACAAGTTAAATTCCTCTGTTTCCAGTTCCTGGAAATTGTTTGTATCTTATCGGAGAGGTCAGTTTGGTTTTCCTTTAAAAACTGAATGTGTGAAAAAACAAAACTTGGCAAAAGTACAATATTCATCATTAGCTAGATGTATTCTTGCACTTCACCAAGTGCCAGGGCCTGCTCAAATCAGAGAATTTTTTCTGGCAGGGACTGTGTTAGACGATGATACCTTGTAAGTATTCCTGTTCACGGTGAGCTTACCAAGGCATTGTAAAAATAGCAACAGTTTTCAAAGCTCATTTAGCTCTTCTGTAAGGCCTCGAAAAATGTCTTTGGCCTGCTTTTCAATCTGGGTAAAGAGGTGGCTGATCTGATGCGATGGAGCAGGGAATTCTTAACTCATTTCTTAGTGGCTATGTCAAAGGTACACAGGCCTCATTTTAGATATTGAGGTCATCAGCTAATATGTGTCAGGAAAGCACATAGCTATACCAAATACTCCTGTCAAGAGCACGTGCAGCAAAGCAAATCAGAATTGGAAATCAATTCCAATTGCAACTGACACAAGGAAGAATGTGGCAGTGATACATTCTGCTTTGGGTAATTCAGCTTTAGTAAAGACTTTTGGTCTGAAATTTAAACGAAACAGCAAATAAAACCTTGATGTGATAAAAAGCTACTTCCGTAAACATCAGAGACCTCAGAAGAGGCGCACTGTATTGAGAAGTGGGGGTTTTCTCCTATTGAAGATCAACTTGTCTTCCTTGAGTGTTTCATTCTTTAGGCATTTCTCCTCATAGTTGGTATACGTACATTCCCAATCCAGTCCAACAAATCCTTGGAGTTTCTCGCTTATTTTATTGGAACTGTGTCAGCATAGAAACACCAGTGCTTGGAGATGTAATTGCTCTGGGATCTCCATGCGGTCTTCCCTTTCTGCAGACTGGAAGACCCTTGTACAAGGAGATCTGTGTGCTTGCTGCCTCCCCTGTATCCAGGTGCATAGCCTGTGCTATGCTACCCAAGAGGAAGCCTCTGTGCCATGGATACGATGCAACTGCTTTCTGCAATAACATAACTGACCGAGGTATACATAATAAATGCATACGTAACCCGTTTGTATGTGTTCGATATGTATTCAATCATAATTATATGTATAGTGCCTTGTGCACTTCAAATAATATATGCACCTCTGGAGCGCAGTGTGCAAAGCACTTGTCAAAGCTGAGCCTAGATTCCAAACAGCTGTCACTAGCTGATGAGTCTGTACCTAAGAGTGACAGTGACCATGGAGCAGGTCCCACTGTGGACCGGAACAGTGTGCCACATGCCATGACCCACAAGAAGGGGCTCATCTGATTCTGCAACAGCTGCACTTCCCAGCTTCAGGATGGACACAGGATTGCTGTCACCTTTTCTGTAATTTCCATTTTCAATAAATCATCTAACTAGCTTTGAGTATTGGTGCCTTCCTTACTGAGATCCCAAAAGAACTGGGACCTCCTCAGTGCAAAACAGCATCACTTTTCACAGAACATACCAGTACTCCTCTGTTTTTTCTCCAATTCATTCACAAAAGCTGAATATTAAAAAATGCAACAGTTGGTCTTGATCTGGAGGAGAACATTGACAAGTTCAAAATAGAAGCAGCAGATTAATCTGCAGTTTAGATTAGCTGCGTCTGCACAGTTGCAAAACGTGTGTGGATGAGTGTGCATAATGCCAGCTGGTACCGTGGTAATACAGCCCCTTAATTCCTCCTTTTCAATTTGTGCTTACTTCTAGGGTTAATTTGGTTGTAAAAGAAACTTCTTTTTGATTAAAAAATTACTTTTAACCAATTTTCTTTGTTAAAAAATTACGTTTCTAATCTTTGCGTAGGCAGTAGAGGAAACCAATTGCCAGTTGGCACTGTTTGAATGTTGGTGAGCTTATTTTCTTAAATGACTGTAGAGAACTAGGTGCTGTGACAGATGGGATCAGTGGTAGTAGATAGATTTTCGATAAGCCCACCCACCATATTTCCTTGCAGACTGGAGCCAGGGATGGCCTACACACAGCATTCTCACTGCAGACAAATGAAACTTAGGCCCAACAGTGTTACGGCTTACTCGTGTTTTCTTAAATTTACTCCAAGCCAGGAATGGACCAGTGCTTCCTGTCTCCCACAGTAATGTTCTGGCTGAAAGCAGAAATACTTCCCTACTGTCTCACACTATGCTGTAGTTACCCTTTTCAGTTAAAATTTAAAAAAAAAAAAATTAAAAATATTTTTAAAAAAGCTGAACACAAGCCCCAATCAAACAAAACCCCACTATCGAAGCTTCTCAAGTTCCTTGAGTGGTGGATGTGGAGGCGCATAAGGCCTGGAGGCATAGTGCTGACAGCAGGTGTGAAGGCAGCAGAAGACAGCAGAGCAGCCCGACTGGCGCCGTTGCTCGGTGGAGACTGGAGAGATGGGTGAAAATGAGAGGTGGCGTTATTTGATTGAGGCAGTGAGATTTTGTCAGAGTGATTTCCTGACGGCCCAGCCTCCCTACTGTGAAGAGGGGGGAGGTAAACCAGATTAAGAAGGGAGGGGTTTATTCATCTTTGCATACGGAGTACCCACATCTGCGTCTGTAAGAATGTCCACACCTTTACCCCTCTGCTGATGTCACAGTGGAATGAGAGGGCAGATCCCATTTCTCTGCCTGGCTGTGGTGGGTTGACTTTGGCTGGCTGCTGGAGGCCCACCCAGCTGCTGCCTCACTCCCCTCCACAGCAGGACAGGGGAGAAGAAAAGATGGAAGTGCTCGTGGGTCAGGATAAAGACAGGGATATCATTTATCATGGGCAAGACAGACTTGACTTCAGGAAAATTAATGTAATTTAATGCCAGTTAATAATGGTGTTGGATGGTAAGAAACAAAGACAAAAACTAAAACAGCTTCACCCCACCCTCTTTTTCCCAAGCTCCACTTCTTCATTCCTGGCTCCTCAAACTCCTTCCCTCCTGAGTGACATAGTGGGATGGGGACTGGGGGTTGTGCTCAGTCTGTAACAGCCCCTCTCTGATGCTCCTTCCTCCTAGCACTTTACCCCTGCTCCAGAACGGTTGCAGTCCTTTGGGAACAACCTACTCCAGTGCAGGTCCTTCTACAGGCTGCAGTTCCTGTCAGGAGCCTCCTCCAGCATGAGCTCTCCACAGGTCACAGTTCCTTCAGGAGAAATCCACCTGCTGCAGCATGGGGTCCACCTCAGGCTGCGGTGTAGATAACCTGCTCCACCAGAGTCTCCTCCATGGGCTGCAGGGGGAATCTCTGCTCCAGCGCCTGGAGCACCTTCTTCCCTTCCTTCTTCTCTCACCTTGGTGCTCACAGGGCCGTTTCTCACACTTCTTTTTTTCCTCACTCCTCACTGCTATACAGCTTTTTGCCCTTTCTTTAACTTTGTTTTCCCAGAGGCGCCACCATCTTGGCCGAGGGTCTCAGCTGTGCCCTGCGCTGGGTTGGTTGGAGCTGGCTGGCACCAGCTGTGTCCAGCACAGGGCAGCCCCAACCTGTCCTCACAGAGACCACCTTGCAACCCCCCTGTTACCAATCCCTGGGCGCAGACACGCAATCATGGCTGGCGCGGTGGGCACAGGAGCAGTCTCACACGCACTAAGACAGTGATGTCTTGCCATTGGTGGCGGAGTTGTCCTAATTTTACTTAAAGCAAACAGCATGAAAATTGACAGCATATAAATAATGTGGAAAGTCATTAACCCAAAAACCCTAGCCTGTTCACTGATGGAGCAGAGCCAGGCTCTCGATGAGATGTGAGGTTTTGGTAAACAGAGATATGTTTGGTTGTGATCCGTAAATAGCTCTATTTCCCAAATTAAGAGCAGAAATAATGTAGGACAGAAATGTGCAGTGTTCTACCCTTCTTTCCCCAGCTATCTGGAAAACACATTATTAAACGCTGCTCTGTGCTGGATGCACACAACTTAAATGGTAGTTGGCAACAGAAGACTCGGGCATTTTAATCAAGAGAGGAACATAACACGTAAGGCCTAATTGTACAAATAACCCATCTGTCTTGTACGGTGCAGAACCAGAGTGATATTTTTAAGGCTAAATCAACACCTTAGAAATTAAACAATCTGTTGCCATTTCTACCCAGCTCTACTTCAGGCAGTGGCACTATTATCCGTTAATTTATCGAGTACTAAGTAACATGCAAGTGGAAGGAAAGGGCTTTAAATAATTGAGCAAATTATTATCACATCTCTTCATTTAATGGTACTGGAATTACTGCACTCCAAAGATGTATATACTCACTGAAAGAAAATGTTGTTTCATTTATAAATGTGTAAAGAAAGGAATTGGGAAATTCTCCACAGGTCTCTCTTAATCTGGATTTTATTATTATTTGCAGCTATTGTACGGTAAGTGCTTTTCATGTAGTGTGAGCCTTTTACTTTTCACTTTATTCCATAACGAGAATCTCTTTGGCATATATCTGGAGGATGTTTAAGCTTTTCCTGTTTACTCTTATTGTTCTGTTTGCATCAACATGCTTTCAAAGGGAAACACGCTTTAAAGATACCCAAACAGAGAATGATGATTGAAAGTTTGCTTTAGAGAAGGGAAGAGGCCAGCACAGGTCCTGTTCCGGTAAGCCTTTTGTGAGTCCTTCTGCAGTACCGTCCAGAAGACTCTGACTGTTTTTCAAGTCTTGCCATAGGCTCATTCATTTGGCTGCCATGTGTCCAGTTAGGTAAAAACCAACGACAGAACCTATGCAGTTATTTCTTAAGGCAGTGGCTATCATCTGGGCTGTCCAGTTCCTTTAGTCAGTTATTATCTTTTGCAGCCAATTGAGATAGGAAGAGCTTTATGAACCGGAACAAGAAGCTTCCAAGTATACCAGTAAATTCAAATATTCATTCAGGACAGGTGAATGAAACAAGCAGTCAGGTTAAACTGTTTCTCAGTATCTGAAGAAATTGCTAATATCTGAAGTAAACAATAACAACTTTCATTGAAAAATGTGTTAGGTACGATACTATTTGGGAAGTGAGATCTTTACTTGCCTGGTTTTTTCATCAGCATCGGTGTAGTGATAGAGGAGCACTTAAATTCACTGTGGTCATACTGTAAACTTAGCTGAGAACATCAAGTGAAATTCAAACTCAGAAAAATAAATTCTGACACAATGAGCTGAAAGGGAACAAAGTTTAGTCAGAAAAATTGCCTCTAGACAATCACAATAGCAACCATATTTCAGTGGAATTTACTTAAAAGAGTAAGACCTCAGCCTGAGCAATCATGTTATCTTGTTAGGAGTGCATCTGAAGTACTGGCTCTTTGATGTCCATGGACAGAAAATATCTGGCTAGTACATATTACTTTTTAAGCCAGTCATGCCAGGGCCCACAGCCACAGTTGGGAATCGCATGTGTTATGCCCCTCACAGACAGGCATATGGAGACAGTGTTTGCTGTATATTGTGCATGTCTATGACCAGGTGCTACACATAAATGAAACAGATGAATGGGGGGGATGTGAAAGAAAGGTGGTCAAGATAGCGGTATAATTAACAACCTTGCAGAGCAGCTACAGGCCAGCTCATCGAGGCCATTTTCCCATAAGGGAAGTCATTCCATTTCAAGTCCACTGAGTATAAGAGATTTAATTTCCTTTCTTAGCTTTGCTACAGGCCAAGGTTTCAAATACTGCTCATCTCCCACTTGAGAAAGTAACTAGGTTTTCAAAAGCACCTGTTTGAGAACTGTTCAGCTTGTCTTTTGAAAAGCTGGCAAGGGGTTTGCCCAATTACTTTGTTATAAGCTTTAATTCAGAACTCGAAATGCTAGCGCATTAATCCTTTTCCTAAGGAAACAGACTCAAAGCAACAGGGCATCATGCACAAAGTATGAAATAGACCTTTTCTCTGTGTTAAAAATACAGGAGGAAAGCTATTGTATATGGAGAAAAACAATTCTGATTTGAGTTCATCACTTAATACTTCTAAAAGAAATAGAAAAAGCTCCTACCTCGTGGGATTATACACGAGAGTTTTGACATTGTGTATAATGCTGTGTCACTGTGAAAGGTAGCTAAAAACTGGAACTTTACAACTTCATGATTACTTTTTGTGCACATCCAAGTGAGGCAGGAATCAACTGCCCAACGTATACAGTGCTGGCTTTCATTTTCAAGCAAGCTGAACAACTTTTTATGCCAGCAGTCTTAGAATTTGAGTTGAGATAGTTGACACAGTTGAGTTGACATAGACCTTCTGTGATCACCACTGAGTGATCACTATCTTTAACATTTTATCTTTGGAAATAGGAAGATGAGTCCTCTTGTTGCATCCTCAAACTCAGTGAGCCTCAATCATCCCTGGTGTAATTATGCCCTTTGGCTAGCCTTGTGTCCATTTCAAAGCAGTTACACTACAGGTAGGTTGGTCCCCTCATGTGAATCAGGTTCTTCAATGTATAGCTCTTCCCAGATAATAGAATGAAAACCTGAACATATTGCTCTTTATAGCAAAGGTTTACTATTGGCTTCAGACTGCTCCAGCTGATTGCTATTCGGCCTTAAAAACCAGAACTTATTTGAACACACAGAAAAGCTTTCATGACTACGATTGTTAATCCTGTTAAGAGTGCCAGTTATCAAAATCATCACTGAAAAATAAGTATAGTTATTACACAAAATCACAGAATCATCTGATTGGAAGAGACCTTTAAGATCATGGAGTCTAACTGTTATTATACCAGTGCAGGCCAAAGGACTTTGAAACTTACTTCATTGGCAAAAGGCTAGAGCTCGCTTCTTTCCAATATAGAAAGCAATTGTTGTATCTCAAACCCTCCAGTTTATTATGTGTGGGTTTGATACACAGAAAAGAATTCCTCTAACGGATTTATCCCTTTAACAGCTAAGCTATCCATTACATTCTACCCTTTTCAGAAAAATTAGCTTGGTTTTACATATTTAGTAGTTTTAGTGCTCCTGCAGTAATTAATAATTGCTTCGTCTGTAACAAAGAACGTGGATGGAATTAGTGCACCTGAGTGCAAGAGGAGCTGACAGCCCTGGCTCACTACCAAGCTCTGTGGAGCTGCCTCTGTGTCTGATTTACCTGCCTGCATTCTGAAATGCTGCCCTACTCTGAGAAATGATTTTGTGGAAGTGTAGCAGTCACTTCCAGGTCTGGAAATAGTGCTTAGTTGATGGTAGGTCCTTTGATTTTTGTTTGGGTTCTGTGAATCTAGCTTGCTGCTTTGCTCTTAGACACCACCACTGATACCCTGAAATATCACCACTGGATCCTGAAAACGACTGCTGCCCTCTCTAAAATCTCCATGGAAGGCCCTGTACATCCTCAGGCTTTGCATAGATAAAATTCTTTCTGAAGATGTGACTTCACAAGTCACTTAAACCCCAGCAAGTTCATGATGCCACCAAAAAGATGAGCCCTTCATTTGTCGCTGGTCCTAAGCTCCTGTGCCCTCCTTCATGCCGTTAGCAGTAGGGTTGCAGGATCAGGTCCCTGATGCAGCTCAAAGCTAATCTTTGCAGGGTTAGGGAAAAGAAGGGAAAACATGTAGAAACTAGCTATGCAGATGCAGGTAGCAACTATCCATTTTGGCAGCATTACTGTCTTAGTGCTTAAGCAATTAAGAAACTAATGAAACTGCGTCCAGCCAGGGGACATTATAGGAGAAATAGTGCTAACAATTGGCTCTCAGAACTCCTGGGAAAAGCTCAGATTTGCCTCCTCTTTGTGCTGAAAAAAATTTGCCATTCATAATGGACTATGCAAATATTTGCAACATGATTTCTCCTTTTAGTGTGATTTGATCAGCGGTAAAGTCATCAGGGGTATGACCATATATTGATCTCAATAACTTGTAATACTTAGATGAGTGCAGCTTATGTGTTTCAGGACTTTTTTTACAGGTTGTCTCTCTGAAGACTGAGGGAGCAATTCCTGTGCTGCTTTATATTCGTCTTGCTTTTGGTTTCCAACTACAGAATTTAGATACTTTATTTTCTTTATTAACTGTCTGTCTATCTATTAATTTAATTTTGGAGGTAGGGAGAAGAATGTAAATTTTGGAAGGTAACAGACAGGAAAATACTCTGCTTGCATTGTCTTTGTTATTGCACAGTAACTCCATGTCCTGCAATAGTTTTAACAGCTACCTACAAATCCATCTGTGCTCTTAAAGTTCTCTCTCAGTACACACACAGATTCAACATTCAGTTTTACAGTCGGTTTTCAAAATTAAAGAATATTTTAACCTACAGTAAACCTTCTATTGTCATTCCAGCTGTTTATATCATGATATCGGTGTTTCTCCTGATGATGACAGATGTCCACAAGAGATTCAGCACTGAAATTGCTGAATTAATTTCTACAATGTCGTAAGATATATCCAACATTCCTTAAGAACAGCCTTCTCAAAACCATCACCAATACATAAAGAAAATTTGGTCAATACAAAAGAGAGTCCTCCTGTGGCCAAAAGCAAAGCTGTGCTAGAGACTCTCACAACATCCTGATACTAAATCTCAGAGAAAACATTTGTTTTCAGATGTTGACCTGTAGACAGGAACACAAATATTTTACAATTAAGTTTGATCAAAAGATTAGTGCTATGCACATGTATACATTGAACAACTATTACACAAAAAACAGAAACCAAAGTCCACAGAGTAGAGATTAGGACCCCCTTGGTCCTGCACTAGAAAAGCAGAAGGTCACATATAACCTGGTTCTCATCCGTTGGCTGCAAGCACTGCACCCCCACAAGTCATTCTGAGGTGAGATTGTGGGAATGCAAGTGTTTGTACAGGGCTAATCTTGAGGAGGTGTGGGAAAATAACTAGTTATGGGGAGG
>NW_010410979.1:650-1041 GCF_000710305.1 Buceros rhinoceros silvestris | reverse complement strand
ACGGGGGCCGGCTTTGTCGTTTATGTTCTTTTAATACTTTAGGACGAACAACCGGCTCCTCTATCTTTTTGTCCTTCTTATCCTCTCCGGCTTTAGAAACTGTATTTTTCTCTTCACCCCCTCGGTCCGGTAACACACAGGGCAAAGGGAGTTTAGTAAAGGACATAGCAGCCGAAGATGTATTACTGCTACTCCCCGTCACGGTTGATATAGAAGCCGCCTCCTCTTTGTTTTCTTTAGATTCCTCTGGCGAGTTAGGAGTTAGTGCTGTAAATGCAGATACAGCTGCTTGCCTCTCGGCTTTCATCTCGCCTAACATAGACTTTATTAATTTCCAGACAGCAGCATGTTTAACAGTGCTCTTTGAACCATTACTGATTTCATCCCAGAG
>NW_010410979.1:0-219 GCF_000710305.1 Buceros rhinoceros silvestris | reverse complement strand
GTGTCGACGCAGAAGTCACGGACACTGCTACACGACCAGTATGATCAGCAAATGCCAAAGTTTATTCCCTGGATAGCTCTATATTTATACCATAGTCAATGTATTATTAAACACCATTACATCATGTTTAAACATTATGATTTGTTGCTTAATTTGTTAGTAAATGTCATTACATCATAGCTAAGCATTAGGACTTGTTATTTGTTATTAATTATGTAT
>NW_010410978.1:3670-6698 GCF_000710305.1 Buceros rhinoceros silvestris | reverse complement strand
CCAGTCCAGAAATGAACTGTCCAGGCAAACTGTTGCAAAAGAGTCTTTCCCTCTCACACCTCAAAGGAGAGAGCTGGGCCTCTGCTGTTCCACAGTCCATGGGCAGGGGTGGTGTGTACATCTCTCGGGCAACAATCCAGCACTGCATCTGTCCTGACAGGGGCGCTTCATCACTGGCTTACGGGGATGATCCTTACTCTTGTCCCTTGGTGGTGGATCTCTCAATATGGGGGCGGGGATGCTTTGCGTGGCCCTTTCCACCCCCTCGAGGAAATGGGAAATTTAACTGCAAAAGAATCTTTTACTGCCACATGGAGGAAACTGCTTTTTCTCTCTCTTTGATGGAAATGTCTCTCCGTCCTGTGGGAAACAAAAATGTGCCCGCACAGGGGGAGTGTCGCAAAGTCGGCATTTTACATGCTTAGTTGCTGGGGCGCTTGATTGATGTGTCTCAGCTCCAATAAGAAGCCGAAAGGGCCGTGGCATTCTCTTCCCCCCAAAAGTCGTGAGAAAGTTGTTCAATCGCTTAGGGAAAGGAAGAGGAGGAGACAGGGGTCTCAGCCCTGCCAGTGCCATCTTAACCCATTACAATGACTTATTAAAAACTTTTGCTGTCATTACAAGATGGAATAGGAGAACTTTTCCAACCTTGACCAGAGTTGTGGGACAATATAATCATCTTTTGCTCTAATCTACTTGATAAAATGGCATTTTTGGGTATATGCCAGCTTCAGCTTTAGTTTCATGACAGCTCTTTCTACGACTCTCTCTCTGAATAGGTATTAAAGTCATATAAGTAAAATTGCATAATAATAGAGAATAATATGGAGACAGGGACTAAAATAGTTTTATTTTACAATTTGAAGTAAAACTATTTCACATAATTCTTTTAAATCCTAGTCAGTACAATGTTGTGTCTTGTTAAAACAGAATGGTAACCTGTTACCATAAAATCCAACTTTTTACAGTAGTTAATAATATAATAATGCAAATGACTCATTAATTTTTGTAATTCAGGAGAAGTAATAAATTAGATTATAAGTATGTTTATTGGTCTACTGTTAGTTTTGAGGATTTTGTATCTGAGCATTGGTAAACATTTTGTGTGCATAGACACTTACACTTTTCTGAATTTTTAATTAAATCGAACCTTAATGTTTAATTAAAATTAAATGCCAAAATCTAGTATGAAATTTTGTTTATAAATAAACATGATTGTGAAAATGGACATAAAATCTCTTCCTCAAAGTATGTTCTGATGCTTGCATTGGAAAGTGTTATCAAGGGACACAAAAAAAAGCATTGTTTGGTTTTTGTTTTTTTTATTGTTGTTATGTAATTTTGCCTGTTGTTTATCTGTTTATAGTTGCTGAATTCATGAGAATTTCAGTTATTTTTTTCCAATTAAGCCAAAGAGTCTTGCTTGTGACTATGAGGGATAAATTCAAAAGCAGATTTTTACTCAGTGGGCTCATTAAGAAGGACCATTTGCAGAATCTGGATACTGAATCATGAGTCTACTGCACTATTCTTATTTTCACAACATGGATCAAGGAGAATCTAACAGTAGATTATGCATTTCAACACAGTCTTTCCAGTCATAACCCTGCTTCTAACTATAATGATGACATCCCTTTCTTCCCCTAGCTAATTAGGAACCATTCAACCAACCTTCAGCCACTGTTGTTAACTGACTCTCCCAAACAAAAAAAGTCTGTATTTCACTTCTTGGTTCCAAAACCTAATCCTAAGCATCATAACCCTTCTTAAGTCTTATCACAACCCTAACTGCAATAACAGCCAAAACCCGGACATTGGCTCAATAAGGAGCTGAAAGCTCTACACTTACATATATAAAATACGCACCCTAACTTTGTTTATCCGGCAGGATTTAGCAATGAATTATGCATATCTGTCCCAAAATTTAATCCTATACTGAAACAGAACTCTGGCTCTGCAGCCTACCCAGGAACTCATTAGGAGCTGTCTGTCCCTGTAGAGCTGTTATCCTGGTCCTCAGAGACTCACAGTATAGAGGAGTCAACCTAATTCTCCAGACATTAATCAGGATATGTGGGGGTGTAATGGATAGCCTCACTTTTTGCTATTAATGAAGTAAATGCTTTTTCTCCTTTTAATATTTATCTGTTTTTTCTTAGAACATGTCAGTGTAACAATCATTCACTTTTAAGGCAAGTCACAAGGAATACATCTTCAAGCAATGCTAGTTGCAAGTCTGTGGAACTGCACTAGAAAACAGGACATTTTATACAGTGTGGATTCTCTGCTGTGTAGGACAATTGTTTACCTTATTTTGTCTGCCCAGATATTAGATCAGTTTCTGTGACATTCTTTTGTCAGTGATCTTTTGGCTAGTAAAGCTGATGGATGGTGCCATCGGCTACCCTGAGCTCTTTCTTTCACTTGTTGAAAGTGTCTTGACAAATACAGGAGAAACTTGCTGAAACAGCATCTAAACAATAATTTGAAAGAAATACATTGGTCAAACCACATAACCTAGTATTATGGTTGACATTTTTTGAAGTTCCTTTTGGTGTGTATCTGTGAAATATTGTTGAGTTCAGCTGAAAAATATAATAATAAAAAAAACTAAGAAATAGTTATCAGATCAGTATGAAGTGTTCTTGCATTTTTCATTGAAGCAAATAGCCTTATCCTTTTCTTGAAATAGTAGAAAAAAAAATTAAGTCTTTAATACCTAGTTTAATGGAAAATTTTCTACTTTTTCATGCAGATGCATGTATGTGAATGTGCACACACATATTAGAAGATGATACAATTTCATCTGAAAAAAATTCACCAACAAGATTGAATACTTCTGATTTAAAATATTATATTAATCAATATCTTTGTCTTGCTTATGCTTTAGATGATCCTTTCTTTATTTAATTTAATTTACCATACCATGCTGTGGTTCTTCTAACTTGAGTGACATGTAAAACTAATATTTAACAAACTGATAAACAACAAGATAAACAACAAGAGTTCTGATGAAATCCTCTTCCGA
>NW_010410978.1:0-3554 GCF_000710305.1 Buceros rhinoceros silvestris | reverse complement strand
CCGATTAAAGGAACAACGTATTAAATTCCTGTTATGTGGTAGCACAAGGTCATTGCTTTTTCTGGCACTTTGTTTTCTGCATAGATTGTTAACAGCAATAACACTCACTCAGGTGACAATAATGGGGCACCTCTTACACATATGCTGTATCAGCTGTGAAAAGAACAGCAAATGCCACAGAGAAGCAGCAGAAATTTGTGGCTCAGAAGCCTCTTAGAAGTTGAAAGAATGACTGTATTATTAGGAACACAAGACTACATTTGCAAAATGGCACCTATGCAGTAACTGTGCCCTTATTTACCTTAGGTGCTGGAAATGCAGATTTCTGGGAGACTTGCTTTAGCATCTCTCCTGTTTTCTGAGAACCTTTTCTCCATCATCAGCTTTTTCCAACTATTTCTTTCATAACTGAGAAAGACACTCCGCATTTCTTGTCTTTCAGAGCAGCCACAGATCTAAGCAGTGCCCATCCTGCACTGCTCCCACACATTCTGTTGGCTCCACATGCCAGAGAGGGTCAGCTACGTCCAGCAGATATCTCCCATGTATATAAAAAATAGTACCCAAAAGGTCTGCTGCATAATCAAGAAGCAATGTCTTTGCAATAAGTAGCTACACTCTGGGATTTTGGGGGTGGTATTTTTCTTCAGTAATAGATTTTAGACAGATGGGTCTTTTTGAAGAACATACCAATTCTTTACAATTTCTGGGATCCGACAGGTTTCTTACACTGTGTTGTTGATCCTGACTCCAAAGTTTTCACCTCAATTTCTGACTTTTGACATCCTGTATCTATTGAACTTTGTGAAGGAATCGTTTGGTTTTATGTCTGTGTTGGAAGGCATTATTCACTCAGTCAATGTCTCCTTGAAAATCATGCTTGGCTGCAAAGGTGATTTATGAGGGATGATGAAGATCTCAGCAGCACAGGAACAGACTCTAGCTCTGAAACATCAAATTAAAACACAGTTATAATTCCAAATATTATTTACAGCACCATCTTGTGATGTTGACAAGTAGTGTCTTAAGCAAGCTCCTGGAGTTGTTAGCATTTCTGTAGGGCAGAACTGAAGTTCTAACAGTAATGAAAAACAATGTTCACTTGTATGCCAGGAAACTGCACTGGTGCCTCCCCTTTTTATGCTTCCAGGACCAATGAAATGTAGGCTGGATTTTGTTCTCATTTCAGCATCAACAGCTGTTACATGGGCAAGACTGTGTGACCGAAATATCCCTGAAATGCAGACTTGTACTTTTGGTATTTCCATTGGTTATGGAAAACCTGTTGTGAAAAGCACTCTAGCTCATCCACGAATTTTAAGAACACGTCCTTTTTTATTTTCTTAAGCGTTTTCCTGAAGTCCTGCAGTAATCATCCTAACCTTTCATGATGCCACATGGAGTACAATTAATCTCAAAAGTAGCCAATAGGTTGGAGCTAATTAGAGTTTTGGCAGTGAGGCTCATCATTTTAAAAGTAAAATAGGTAGCACTGCATAGCAAATAATTTCTCAGTTAACAAAAAACATTTAACAAACCAAATAGCTATGAGGAACAAATGTAATAGTAGTCATTTGAATGCAGCTTTTTTACTCTTAATGGTACTACTTCAGAAATCAAATTTTCATAGAGACTAACTGGAAATTATTTTCTGTGCATTTTCTGATAATAAATTGTTTAGTCGGTCCAAAATCTCCCAGCAATTATAAAAAGGATTTAATATTTGATTTGTAAAGTATTCTCTCATTTGTGGCTAATCAACCTTGCTGGTTAGTTGAAGGCCCTTAGGCCCAAATCCACAAAGGGACTCATGTATAGGAAAGATAATTTTAAAACAAACCTTATTGTACTGGATTTTAAGCTGATTTTTGATTTCTAATATGAGCACATTTGTATTATCTTCCTGTCTGCTCATCTCTGTTTGGACTCCAGTAAACATCAATCCAGCAACAGGTCAGTATGCACCAAACCCCTGGAACTGATGAGATGTTTCTCATGGGGAAATTGTCAGTAGCTGCATAAACACAGGATACCTTAGCAGAAGTGTAGCCTAGAAACAAAGGGTTTTGACACCATAAGCTATAGTTTGTACTGTCAGGATAGTTGTAAGCTGACAATTTATAAAATTCTATCCAGGTGTATTGTGTTTTTGAATAATTACTCTGATGTTAGAACACGTATTTTTTTAAGAAGATGTTTAAACAGCACTGGAGTTTTTTAGAATATCAAAATGTATACTAAAGAAATTATTCTGCTCAGAATTACTTGGTTTTTTCTTTGATGTTCTGTGGATTTCTCAGATACTACCCCTTTTTCTTGTACATCCCTGATTGTTGAAATTTCTGAGACTTTTCTCACAGTTCTTTGATCTCAGTCCAGTAACATATTACTGAATTAGTTTGTAATAATCATTGATAATATTTTGATGCTTATATAGTTCCACATTGTGTTCTTTTTAGGTATAAAAGTTTCAAGTTTGAAGACTGATTTGCACAGTATGCAGTCCCAAACAATAGGAGTTCGCCATATAAGAACATTTACCAAACCTTACCTTAATACATTAAATTCATAATAATGAGAATATGTAGCAAAAATACTAACTTACTGAGACATAAATTATGATAACCTATTTCTTCAGGAAACATCATTTTAAGAAAAGGGACAGATAACCTGTATAATGAAGCAAGGAACTAAACCTGAACACTTGAAATATTGGTCATTCAGTTAAAACACTGAGAGCTAAAGCAGAAATTTCTATAGAAATTTCACACAGTTTCAGCATAATGTACTATAGAGTGATCAAGGTATAGTAGCATTTGTATTTTACAGTCTGCTCATTTGTGACTTGGACGAGATATACAGAAATTTAGTAGAGCTAACATAAAATTTAGTGTCTCAACAGCTTTAAGTGTTTTGACAATTCTTTTCTTTCAATTAGAAAAAAATAACTCTTTGTTTGAAAAATTACACTATTATTGACTTAGAATTGTAGACCTAAAGAAGACAAGAAGGAAGAGCATTCTGTATTGATTTCTAGAATTTCCCATATAGTGGTGTTTCTCGTTATAAAACTCTTACATTGAATAAAATTGTATCCACACCAGGTGGTTTCATTTTGGTTTATGTATTCTAAACAGGGGATTAAAAAAAATCACTTAAAAACCAGTCAAATAACAATGAAAAAAAATCACTTAATTTTATCACAATATACCTGTATTTGAAGCTGCTGTAAATTTGAAACTCAGTCTTTATTTGGAAATTTAGGATGAACAAAACTAAAGATTTAAAAGTTCTTCACTGAGAGGGCAGTCAAGCACTGGAACATGCTCCCAAGGGAAATGTTATGGAAGTGCACGTAAGATGAAAAGCAGTTACAACAAATCTGCTTAGCACTCCGTCTGTACAGGTTCGGATGTCAGCTGGGAATTATTACTGCACAACAGATTTACACAGAACTAAGGAATCTATTCTAAGGGAGGATAGATCCAAAACAGCACACAGGCTCACTTTTTACAGGGAGAGACTCTCACTTAATGATACCAAAAGGAAATCGC
>NW_010410977.1:47601-78799 GCF_000710305.1 Buceros rhinoceros silvestris | reverse complement strand
CTTGAAATAGGCTGGTATGTCTTTATTTTGCAGTAAGTATCTGTTAATTTGCATCCTATTTTATATTTAACTTTTCTATTTGTAGACTGCAGGCAATTAGGTTCTTTACAGATTTGCCATGCCTTCCTTTCTTCACCCTTAAATATATTAAAGAAAAAAAATTCCTTTACTCATACTTTACTTTATATTAAGGATTCCAAACATTTCAGAATTCCCATCAAAAGCTTTAATAAAAATACCTACGTCCTCCCCCCCTCCTCCCCATATTACTCTGTTTTATGGTCTGTTTTTCTTCAAGATAAACAATGTTTGGTCAAAATAGATGAACAACATATAGTCTGTTTTTAGCTTAATTTTTTTCGGAATAAATCCTTCTTCATTTCATAAAACACAGTATTTAATGTAACATTTAGTTCAGCCATAGATAACGGTTGCAACACAATTTACCAATCAAAATAATGCTTTATTTTTACTGATAAACAGAAATTCACTACAGTTGTAAAGCAGTTCCATTTATGGCCTAGTGAATACATATTTTTGAATTTTGTCATCATTACAACAAAGATTAGCATTTGTTTCAACGACAACACTAATTCAGTACCAGAGTAAGACGGGGAAAAAAAAAAAGAAAAAACCCAAAACACAAGCCCCATAGAATCAATTCTTATGAATTTGGAAAATAACAAGTAATCATTGCTTGTTATAGTTTTTGACAGCTTAAGTATAAAAAAATCAATTACCATGCAACTACTATCCAGATTAATGTTGAAAATAAACCTGCTTCTTAGGTACCTGATAACATAGCATTGATTTTTTTTGTTTGAGGGAGGCTGGCTATATTTAATTTCTTTTATTGATTTTTTTTCTTTAAGTCCTATATTCAATGCATGTGAGATACAATGCAATTTCTTATAGTAAAGTAATGCTAGGCACCAAGCCTGTGAATTAATTTTACATGAGTAAAAGCAGTGCTTAGTAATTTGCTGAGTATTTGAGAGCAAAACTAGTAATTTTCCTCTTTATTATTTATAAATATCAAGAGGTCCAGAAGTGGGCATGATGGTGTGGGCTCAAATGAGAAGACCTTGCAGTAATTTCTAATATCTTGACACTGCAGCACCTCATCTCCTATACCTCATGTACTTTGAATGTCAGTAGTGATTGAAGGTTTTGGAAACTGGGGAAAAAAAATATAATCAGCAAGATTTCCCACTGGCTTTTGAGACCACGAGTTTCAAATGAGAACACAATTTTTAAACAGAATTGAATGCATGATTTTAAACCACACACAAACATGGCAATTAAAAAAAATTCATATTGTTTGGGGCTTAAAGCAGTTCAGTCTTTTTTCCAGCTAACGATTAACTGAAACCAAATAGCATCCATGAGCCTGTATGAGTAGAATTTTAATGATTCCTGCATCAGCAAAGTGAAATCAATGTCATTTTGATAAGAGAAATGCAAAAGTTTCCTTCAAATAACTGTATAATATGCAAATGCAATGATTCAGAGAGGTAGAATGAAAAGTTTGGAGCAGTATTTCAGTTTCATTGAAACTTTATAGCAGCAGCAGCTCTCCTTGCCTAAATATGCTAGATGAAGTCTAGAGATTGCCTGTTATTCAGAAATAGCTCAGAGGATGAGTGTCTCTGTAGCAAAGCACTACTGTATTTAGCTGTAGAGGCAGATGGTGACATCTGAAAGTGGGTGAGCAAAACACGTATACTGCAATGCTCAGAGCCAATTTACTGCTGCAGGTGAAGATCATACTCCATCTGATTCAAAACAAAGTAAGTAAAGCCTGCTCAACTTACCCTGAGGAGCTTTCAAAGCCTAATAAAGATGTCATGACTGTACCTGGGAAGCCTTGAATACTCCTGAACATTTACCTGCCCACGCGACCTGGCTCGTGTGAAGCAAGGCAGTGGGTGGCAGTGTTACACTGCTGCTTCCTAAGCAGAGAAGAGGTTCTAACGGGGGGGAAGAAAGGATGTACCTAAATTAAGTTTGAGAAGCCCCTTCTTCACTGATTGTTTGGTCAGAGGTGCCATAATAAAACCATTGATTTCATTTCTCCTGGCCTTTCTGCTTTCATTACTATAACTTGAGTGGCATAAAGTGGTCAGCTCCAAGACTTTTATGCAAAAAATAATTGAGAATATCGATTTGAAAGGAGCTTGTGTGGGTGTGTGGTTTATTTGGTTTTAATTGGCACACATGTTTAATAGCATGATTATCATCACTTTCTTTGGCAATACCTAAGAAAGTTTCCATCAGAGAACAAGCAGAGTTATGCTAGATCCTGTTCAAATGTGATGACTTACTATCTTTATACAATGTCTTGCTATTGAAATTTCTGTTGAACAATTGGTTCTAGAATAGCTTTTTGACTGTTTGGTCAAACTCAGCATCAATAGAAAATAACATAATAAGAAATTATCCCTCTATGGGAAAAGGTTGAAATGAAATATGGTATCATCTTGCCTATTTAGGCATCTAGGTGGCCAAGTTATGAGGCTGATTTCCTTGCCTTCTTATAAAAATGAATTCATTCCTGCAGAGGACAGTTAGAGATGAAGTCAACTCTCCACCTTCGGAGGAGCTTGTTTCTTTCTCTTGATCTCACAAGGTGTATAAGGAGATTGGCTTCCTAACATCAGCATCAAAAGTTGGAGGGTTAAAAAAGAGGATGCAAATATTATTTAATGATTCTATTAAGCAATATTTTGTCCAGCAAATTTCTAAAGAAAATAATATTTTGGAGGTATTGGTAAAGCTTCTGCAAATATATGGCTGAGTACATAGTCTGACCTGCAGAGTCAGGTATCGCTAGAGTTCATTCATTGTCTGGCATCTGCAGTAAGCCTACAAGCCTGGCATTTTAACTTCCTTTCTTGGAAAGTTGATCTAGATATCATTAAGGCACAATAAATCTGGTCCAAAAATGCATCACTTTACTGGTGTTCAGGGTTTTGTTTTGTTTTTTCTTTTTTCACATTCAGTTCTGTTCTGGAGCTTAACAATCTGCCTTTTGCTGTAGGTAGGTGGGAGTGTGTAAAGCTTAGCAGTCCTACTTGTACTCCGAGTAAAAACCTACTCCACCTTCATTTATCCGACACCTCTCAAGATTTTGAAAAGATGAAATATTTTTGACTTTGACATGTAATATTGTTACTCTTATGGTGTTTCAAGAAAGACTGGATGAGTTCATCAAAACAATATGCTTTCAAAGTCTCATCAAGGAGCATCAGCAAGTTGTTTGGTCCTCTATGTGCAGTGTCCAAGTACAAATCTATTTTATGGAAAAATTGAGTTTCAGAGAAGCAGAACTGAATTAGTTGTCTTTATTCTTAATTTTTCCCCCTCCTGTATGAACCTGCTTGTCAAGAAAAAAATGTAAAACAAACTGGTGAGTTCAGACAAAGTTTCATTGTACAGAAATCTCACAATAAGTATTTGTTCGTGGTAAAGATATCACATTTCCTTCTGAGATGATGCCCATACATCCAAACTGCAAAGCAGGGATGTGTTTCTGCTCTCTGGCATCCAGCTAGTGCCCCGGTCCGTAAGGACAGATATGAGCGTCCTCTTTCCTCCATCTTCTGGTCTTTACGCAGGAGAAAAATGCACAAATACACAAAGGCAGTCACAGCTTGAGATCTGGACATCTGGGTATTGATGACCTGCAGTATGCATTAGGATATCTCTGTTGCACAACCTAATGCCCATGAGCATAAATTTGAGGTGCGTTGCTACGGGCAGCTGCAAGATGCTTACACAGCAAATGTTCCCATATTGTGGGTATCTAGAAAGTTTCACATCCAGTAAGAATTATTGAACTATAAGCATAATTTGAAAGTCATTTGAAAGTCAATGTAGACCAAGCAGACCAGATCTGATGGGCCTGAATAGTTTGGGGCAACACGTAGGTTCTCAATTATCTTCTGGGCAAAATTACAAGGGAGGTGTCTACTGAGCCTTAATAAATTCTTAAAAAATTACTTCTGAAGGAATACATCTCAAGTACGAATGATGTGAGCCTGGTTTAGAACTTCTGTTTCCTGAATGACTGTTTTTCTCAGCACCTCATGAATAAGGAAGAGGAGACTTAGAAAGAACCTTTAGAAATTGATTCAAAACATGCAGCACTTTGATAAAGTCGTTATTAACTGGAAGCTGAAGAGCATTGAAGCGTGCTTATCCCAGGTCTTGGTATTTCTGTTTCTGCTTAAAATTGGTGAAATAAGAATTTACTTAGTGTTTCTCCTCCGTTCTGGAAGAACAATATATGTTTGCAGTGTTCTTACATTCTTTTTCACAAGCCCAGTTTGGGCCATGGTTGGAAAACAGTTTGGTCTGGCCAAGTAAATTCTTAAGCTAAATTCCACATTTTTATAATGCAACATTGTGACAAGAAATATGAATTCTTGTTTACCACTTGCCTTTTCTGTCACATGTTTTTGTGTATCAGTTCATTATTATAATTATTCTTTAGGTAGTGCACAAGAGACCCCATTCAGAACCTGAAGCCCCCTTATTTTATGCAGTCTTTACTCATTCAACGGCAAAAAAACGTTCCATGCTAAAGCTCTGACCAGCCCTGTCCATGATAAGACAGAACAGATTGATGCTACCAACAAACAAAGAAGGAAAAGTGAAAACAGAACAACTATATTGATGGTAAATATCAATCAAACAAACAGTATTGCTAAAATAAACTTTTAAATTGTATCCTAGATCAAAGCAAAGAGGCAATCATATGAGAAATTTTTTAAATTCTGCCAGCTTGCTTACAGATTGTTTTGCAAGAAACAAGACTGTGAGCAATTTTGGTATAGCCTTAGAAAGGAGTAAAAGAAGTTTTTTACCTAGGGAAATGTTAACTGAAAATCCACAAAATTATTCTCAGGGAAATGACCTACTTCAAGCTGCAGTCTGTGATTTATGTGTGTGTGTTACTGTTTCTGGCACTGGAGGCAGATACTCATAAAGGATTTGCAAGATCTGACACTGGTGGATCTTGTGTTTCTGGCATATTATTGGAATCATTAATTGGAGTTATTTCACATTAATACCTTCTGCTTTTGTGCAGGGGAAATACAGAATGGCAGGTGTGGTGTGGGAGGTTCTTTAGCTTAGTTACAATTTAACACAGAAAGAGAGGGAGAATTCCAGCCCCACAGTAGTTATCAACTAAACTGTCATTTGAGTTAATTAAAAGAGTGTTTCACCCATAATGATAAAAATAACATAAAAATAAATCTTTACCCACTAAAGTATAAGAAAGGCTAACCACAGCAGGGCTGCTTAGCCAGAAATTTTGCTAAGCTAAATAGAAGCAAGTGTATCCTTCTTCACATTAAACAGGCAAAATTGACCTCAGTTAAGTTTGAGGTGGTTATAACAGAGCTCGTTTATGCAGTTACCTGTTAGAGTTCTCATGATCCCTGAAGGTCCACACTGTTTTTCCACATCTTACATTTAATTATTCAAACCCTGCCCCTCAGTCAGGAAGCAGGAGCAGCAAGGGTCCCAAGAAACACAAAGTCCAAAAAACTGTGTTCTCAATTCACCCAGGGAAAGCTTCACCACCCTATCAGGGCTACACACCTGAGGAGCATTCCTGGAAACCACCAAACAATGTAGAGATGCTGTGTGCTCCCAGAGCACATCAACAAGCCTTAGTCACCTTCACGAGCCTCACCTGGAACTACCCATGTACCTTCTCCTCCTGGTTCATTTTTCCTTGTGGAGTAGCCAGTTCTGTTTATTTTTCCTGTGCCCTGTCAGTATCTTTTCAGTAATTATGAGCCAAATTCTTAGAACTACCTGCTAAGTATTTTAGAGAGAGAATACTTAAAGCCTTTAAAACTGAGCTGGAAAACCCAGCTGGCACAGCTCTAGAAACAAGCATCTGAAACGCAATATCCTATCACAGGAAGCATTAGGTCAGAGTCTAACTTGAAATAAATTAGCGTGGTCACATAAAATTGAAGAATAGGTCCGTAATAACATTTTCAATTGAGAGTGTCATTAAAACACAGAATTAAAGAATTCATTGCTAACACGGCTAATACTTGAACGAGGGAAAAAGATGAGATCCTTACCTAGGAACATTAATGAGAATTATTTTATTCAGTTATGTAGAGGAACTCTGATTTAAAACAGCTGAAGTTCTCACCCCGACAAATGGAGCTATCCCAAATTCAGTGAGAATAGAGTGTTTACATGCCAAATATATTTTTATGTATTGATTATTTTGCTGGTTTATTTATGTGTTTGCTTACCTGTTCAAAGGTATTTGGCCACCATCTACTCAGAAAAAGGAAGGGATAATTCAGTGGATGCTGCTTTAATCAGAATGGAAGGTCAGTGAATTTCTCTACTACAGTTTTCTTGTGTGGTCTCAGGTAAATCACTACATTTATGCCACAGTGCAGGGAAAGGTAATTTCACATCACAGAAAAAGTTGATTTTTATAGAATGAGGGGAAGGAAAGTTCATCAACATCAGAATAAAAACGTGAATTTTTCTGTGGGAGTGGAGCCCAGTCTGCAGGAAAATTTGCAGTTTAAGAAATATTGCAAGGATTTTGTAGAGCTAATACAGTTCTGACCACCATCCTCCCACCTTACCACCCTCCCCTTTCCAAACCAGCTCATGTCATAGGATTTAATATCAATTGTGTACTTTGTGCAGCTCAAGGGCTTATATAAAGTAGACTATTAGTCATCAGTTCCACATTTATTTTTTTGGGGGTAGGGTGAAAAATTTGTATGTGCAGTGGAATAGAATGGAATGGGGGGAAAAGGTTACATAGAAATACTTGCACCTCCTTCATCCAAATAGTAACAGGTAATTCTCACACACAGTAGAAATCTGGTGTGGTTGCTTCCAAACCTCTTTATACAACAGCACAAAAGAGGAAAATTTCCACTGCAATCTATTTTGGTATAGTTTCACATTAAATAAAAAATTTACTTGAGTTGACATTTCCTTTCTCTTGGGTTTCATCATTCACAAAAATCCAGCAAATTACTGCCCTCCCAAACCCCTTCAATTGTTTAATAAGTGTACCATTTATATTCCATCAAAAAACACCAACTTTTTGCTGAATTCTTACTAAATTCTCAAAAAAAAAAAATTATTTTTTTTTTCCTACTCCAGAGAATGATTGTATAAACTATTTTTTTTTCCAGTCAGGAACTGCCAGTAAATCATGTCAGACATAAACATATTAGAAGAGTTTATCTTCTCAAAGTGTTGAAATTTCTAGGTGTAAAATACATCTTCTCTAACTACAATCTAGTGTGATACGTAAAAAAAACCCCAACCTACAACCCCAACACAATCTTATTCCTTCCTGCCGCCTGGGCTTCTCTTCTACATCAATACTGCAGTTATTGATACAGAGCTGTGTCTCTATTGTTATTTATTTGTTTATTTTAATTTAACATCTCTAGGAGACCTGTCTCCTTGCACAATTTTTATTTCAATTGCTTTTGGAAGTTAAGTACATTTTGGAAGGATAGATGGCAGATCCATCTTCTTTTAGGCTCAATGTAATTTTTTTTTTCCTAGATATTGAAGTTGTCATTGCATTTGCTTGGTAGTCCTAGGGAAAACAGATCCATGACTCTAAGTGCTTTGTTCAGGCATTTCATGGAAGACAGATAGGCAGTAGGTTTCAGATATTTATGCAGTTAACTTCAGGTGTCCTTTTTTGAGATTATAATTTATCTGAAATAATTTGCACTAGGTTTCCATCACATCAGTAAAAGTGAGAAACGGAATTGTACTAATTCAGGCCTTGGATATGCTGTTCTAATGTCTATGGAATTCTGTAGGCTGAGAACCTCCAGAAAATTGTATGGATGTCAATGGACAAGAGCTTCAGTCATTATCAAGACAGATATCGAGGACTAGTGCCTCTAAAACTCTTTTTGTCTCACTCTTTAGCTCCCCAAGACTGTAAAGGCAAAGAGCCTCACAGGAGGCACAGAGTATACACAGAGGACCTCCCATCTTTTCTCCTGATGGCTTTAATCAGCATAGAAATAGTTCTTTGACATTAAAAATTGGATATTCAACAGTGTGATAAATGAAAAAGATTTGCATTCATTTCATGCTTCAGACCAAATGAAACATTACTGGTAAAAATAAATACCTTCACCTCACAGTTTGAAGGTTACCTTTGCAACTAGAAAGGTTAGAGGTTACTTTTTTTTAATGGAAGATCAGGTACTACAGCATGAGATGACAGACATACTGGGAAAATCCTGTGACTCAGAATTGGGACAAAACCCAATAAACTTAGGCAGTCATTGAGCCGGGGGGAAGGGGAGAAGGCAAGCAGGAAAACATGTATTTTCCTAATGTCTTTCAAAATGTTTATAATTTGACAACACTTCTGAAGTAGAACTATAATGAGACCTTTCAAAATTGTATTTGACAGAATAACTATAGCTCTGCATCTTTTTTGTCATTATAGACATGAATTCTGTTCTTTTCTTTTCAAGTAAGTTCCCTAATCAAGAGGAAACACGTTACTGGAGGGTTCCTTTCTCTCTTTTCCATTTTTCACCAATAAATTTAATGAAATCTTAAGAACACTTCCCAAGAGAAAATAATCGCTGAAATATACGTATTTCCATGCAAGGTTTGTTTTTAACAAATCAACATTTCTCATTGATATCATTTTGTCTGAATAGTCCTGAATAGCATGAACTCTGAGGATCCTTGTCCCTAGTCACAAAGAGGGATGAAGGATGCTGTTCAGCCATCTGTCCTTCCCTTTCTCACCTGAAACTCAGGGTTTCAGCTGCATGTTATGCCTTACATTTGATGGGGAGGGGAAATTGCCCCTTTTGCACTGACAGGAAAAAACTATTGCAATTCAAGAAATTATGTTCTCTCTTAATAACAAAATAATTTTAAAAGCAAAAATAATAATAAAAAAGCTTCTAGCTGTGTGGATAAGCTGAAAGCCATGTGTGTTGTGGGGAAAAAATGCTCTGATTTTAACTGTGATTACTGATAGCTTTGTAGAGTATCAATATCAACAGCCGACACCTGTGCAGAACTGCCCTGTAAGACACTGGTGTTCCACATATTACGTGCAAGTAGCTTTCAAGCAGGGATGAAATGGGATCGGGATCATAAATCCCCTAGCGACAGTTTATAGGAAGAAAAATCTCTGTGGCCAGATTTCCAAATCTTTGCCTGTAGGCAACTCAATTCCAATCGGGAAAACAAAAAACAAAACAAATCAGCAAAACCAAAAGGTTTGTAGTTCTCTGACTTCAGAAGTATTTCCAATCTGATTTCCTTTCACTTGTGTACATCAGCAGCTGGAAATCCATAGTTGCCAGATAAGCTTTCAAAATAATTGTAAAAGTAGAAATGTTTCATGTTGGGGCAAACTTACACATTGCATCATGATTATTAAATATAATAAGCTACCTCCATAAGATTTGCTGTTTTCTGTCTGAGCAAATACCCATAGCTAAAACAGAGAAAGGAAATTAGGAGGGAGTAATGTGGAGATTCAGGCTATCATTCACAGGACACCATTCTTGACGTCAGTGACCTCAAATGCTTCATGGCTTTTGGGAACAGAAAAAACACCTCCACCCAACACTGTTTATTCAGGATTTCTTGCTTTTTTTTGTTGTTGTTGTTGTTGTCTCAGATGCTTTGCGTCAGATTGCACATGCAACCCAGTTGCAGAAAATGTCACTTTATCCTCCTAAATACTAGAGTCATTTTGTGATTGGCATTTCTGAGCTCCAAAGTTAATTTATGAGCCTTAGCAGAAGTAGAATAGAGTAGAAAGGGGAAAGGGGTGGAACTATTGCTCTGTGTGCCAGTGAAGGAAGATTGGCTTGGCAGAGAGTACATGATCTGGTTCACTGGAGTGAGTGTTAACAAAGCCATAGTGCGGAAATTATTAGGGTCCCACGGAAAGCAACCTGTAATTGTGGGACTTGGCCCTTAACACTGCAGTTTATATGAAAGACAAAGACAAAAACACCTATATTTAAGACAATGCAGAAAAGCAGCTCTCTTTTTAGAACTGTACATTTCTTTCTATTAAGACATCACTTTTTCAATCTCCTAATCAACACAAAGAGGCTTGAAACCATTTTATCCTACTAAGCCTAGTGCTCTGCTCAATTATCATCATAAAAAGGAATGGCTTTTGTTCTGCAGTTCACTGCAATTGGTTTCCAATAATTACCTTTATGTCTTTTTAGCTATCTAGTTTACAGAAAAGATCATAGTGTAGGTAAAGTTTACATTAAAAAAAGTTCAATAACTTGTTATCTGAAGATAACAATTTAGCCTTATGTTCACTGCATATATTATGGCTTTTGTGACTTCTTTTCCCTTTGAATGACACGGTCAATGGTTCATCACATTTGCACCTCAGAGGCAATTGTTACCCACTCAAGTGTGAAAATAGCAGAGTGTATTTAGATTAAATTGCTCAAGATCCTCACGGATTGGTAAGGGACAAATCACAACATTTTGCTGAAAGAAGATTGTTGTTGCCTTCCACATCACACATTCTGGGCAAAATTTTAAGTGCTATACAAATACATTCTTAAGAACACAGAATTCAAATTTCATTCTGTTTCTTCTGCTCGAGGAAGATAAGTATACTTTAGGAAAAAGGAAGAAAGAAATGACAACAAAATGTGTTAAATAGTTACTTGTGTCATCATTTAAGACATTCTACATGATAGGAAAAGTACAAGAATATAGTAAAGTCAGGGGAAAACACATATCAGAACAAAATGTGCAATAAATAGCATATGTGCAATAAAGATACAAACATATTAAACTTTTTAATATCACCTGATCACTTGAAAATTATGTGTACTAAGTATGATGTTAAAAATGTACTTTCTTTAAAGTATTGAATGAATAAAGGTATTAAATGAAACAGTTTATGCCATTTTCTATAGAAGCTGACTTTAATTTCCAAATCAGAGTACAAAATATCCACATTTGCTTTGATTCATTGCTTTAATCAGTTTGCAGTTAACTGAGATGATAGTGAAAGTGAAGGTAACCTGTACCAAATATAGATATAAGTGGAAATATACATAGCGGAAATAAAACTATAACCATCAGTAATATAAATAATATGAATAATATAAATAATACAAATATAAACATATATCCAAAATGACATTTTTAATGTAATCCTGTCTTGGACACAGAAAAAGTATTTCTTCAGGCATATGAAGAAATAAAGACTTGTCTTTGAAGACAGTCTTTTTTCATTTTCTTTGCTGTTTGGAATTACAGTAAACATATTAAAGTAAGATTAAAAATGTGGCGCTACTACAAATATCGCATGATAAATTTTGTATTACCAGTATTTTTCCCTACGGTAAAATTATAGATCTAGGGTAACATAAATGAGAGAGCTAACACGAAAACAAGGAGCCCTCAATTCCAAAATTCTTAAGGTATGTATGAAAGGGAAGTCATGAATATGCGAGGAAATCAGTAGATGTACTTTCACAGAAAACGGTGTTAACATTTATCTACAATATATACTGGGAAAAAAAATGACAGTAAATTGATCATAATAAAAAATTAAAAAAAGAAGTGTTAACTTTTTAACTAGAGGCAAAGTCTTGGAGCAGTAAAATCAGTGACCTTTTTCTCTCTCTTGGATTATGATCTGAACTTCCCTCTAACCACACAGTAGTTGGAGGAGTCCCAGTACTCTCAATTCTCCTTGATTCCAAGTTTTGGCTGGGTAATTGTTTCGAAGAACAAGTAAAATATCGTGCTTAGTTCATTATTATCTCCTTTCATAGGAATGTTGGATAGAAAAAAGTTCACGTTACTAATTCACTATTTTGGTGTGTCTTGCTACGATTTATGTGCAGATGCACGGGTACATAACTGAGAAAGAAAAGCGTTAAAGGCAGGTACAGGTCTGCATGTGCACACCTGTGAGCACAGGCAAAAAGCAAAAATGGAGCTTATGTCAGTTTAGGACAGATGCTTTAGCAGAGCTAGAGGAGGGCTGTGTTCAAGGTTGCACCAGCTCAGTGGCAAGTTGGATGCAACTTTTCTACAGGATTCTGGGGCACACCGGCTCAGCACACTTCATAAAGCTTCAAAGGGTACTGCACGCTATATGCCGGGTAATGTTGGTGACTTTGTCTGTCGAATATGCATAAACAAGCTTTCTCAGCTACAGTTCCACAATTGTGAGCTGGTTCCTGGGGTTGCTGCACCCCACTTCGGGGCATGCCCTTTTCCTGCCTGCCTCACTGCCAGCAGCATCCGTCCTCCTCTGCCTTTGACCTCTGAGAACATGGCAATCCAGTCCTGTTTTCTGCAGGGAGAAACTTCAGAGCAGAAGGGGATTCCCTGCAGTTCTGCATCTCTAAAGCATTCCCACAGAAAGCAGACATGATTCGGCTCTTCGTTTCCGTGACATGAAAAGAAGAAAAATGCTGTATAAATATGTAGAGGTTTCTCTATACACCTCATGGATTGTAACTTTATAGTAACTGAGAAACAGAGAAGGCTTTCATAAAAGAGACGAAATGAGAAAAATCACTGAGCAGTCTGTGGATAGCCAGGCATTCTTCAGTGCTCAGAGTATCTTTTTCCTGAGTAACTCATTTATTATTTTGGGGGTATGTTCCAAGAAAATCTCTAGCTGACTATGTATAGAAATTTGCTTCACTGGAAGATCATAACTAGAATTTCTTTTACAAATACAGTGAATTTTGTCTTTCATGTATAGGTAGAAAAAATAAATTTTAATCTACGAAAACAATACCTAAATATTTGCATAACTGTGGCAAATAAATTATTGTTTAAAAATGTTCTGCTGATCAAGATATGTTCATCCTAAGAATCCTGACAAAAAAACATACAAAAAAGAATCCTCATTTATTTCATGTTAGGGTTTTGCATTTGTGACTCACCAAATATTAAAAACAAACCAACCAACCAACCAAATAAAACCAGCCCACAAACCCTTCTCTCTTCATTTGAATGCTTATAGGAGTGTGTCAGTGATGTATTCCAGGCATTTTATTCCAGATATGCAGGCATGCTTTTGAGTCCTGACCTAATTTATGCCAAAGTTTCCCCCTCTCTTAGGTGACCTAGCTGTAGACAGGTAGTTGCTTTTCCAGCAGAGATCGTCAAAAGTGTTTGAATCCAGCGGTGTTTTCTTATCACTGATTTCAGAAACGGAGAAGCCTTAAGCCTAGTAGCCCAGTGGACCACTTAGTCTTGAGACTGGCCTTTGACTTCCATCTTGACTACAGCTGTGACTACACAAGGATATGTTTCCATAGCTGGTAAACAAGGCTAAACACAGCTAGGTGGTGAAGGTTCAAAATAACCAAAATGTGACCTTCTAAATAGATAAGACATTTCCAAATTATATGTGTTTGTGTTTTATTCAGTATGATATCCATTTTCTAATAATATTGAAAATCATAATCCTAGTTTATTTCCCAGTAGGATTTTTTTTATATGCACACACTCAGTGTTCAAAACAACAACAAAAAACAGAAGCAAAGAAAGATGGAAAACAAAACTAAACACAAACAGTGCAATTCTATTTAGTTTTTACAGTTTGAAGTTAGAACAATCAATGTATTTAGACAAAAAGAAAGATGTTCATATCAGTAGCATTCCTTGGTAAATCTTTTTAGTTGAATGATTATTTGAATATCTAATTAGTGTTGGTTTAGGGACTCTTGGGACTTTACAATTACCTTTTCAAATGAAAATTGATCAAAGCTGAAAAACAAAGTAAATATGAAAAAGCACTTTCAAAATTTCTTATGAAAAGATGTGTATATTTCTAACTGAACTAGAATCATGCATTTCCTCTATTAGGGATAGTATACAAAATTTGAGGAACTGCTGAATAATCAATTTGTGTTCACACAAATTGAACATTTTCAATTTAAAGAAAAACTTTATTTTAAATACTACTCAAAGGAAGAATTATGAGCTGTAGTTGAGTATACTGTGTGCTGTAGAGTAAATACACATTTTTCCTCAAAAAAAAAATTAATATAAATGTAAAAATAGGCAACAATGCTTTAAGTTCTAGTTCACTTCTGAAACTGTTACTTATTGTTTTCTTACTGATTGTTTATTTGCTTAATGCTCAGTGTTTTCATTTTAATATCACCCCTGTCTGAGAGTCTCCAGGGTTGGAGTCTGCTGATGGACCTAAGCAGGCGATGTTAAGTTACATAGATTAAATTTGCTATACTGGGCTCAGTTTTGTAAAACTGTAACACAGTTACAGTTTTAAAATTTGCATGCTTTTAGATGAAAAAAAAATAAATCAGTGACTAACCTAAAAAACCACAGGAAAAACCATACTGGATTATTTGACTTAAGTTGTTAGTAAAATACAACTTCCTCATGTCAGTATGGATGCATCAGTCAGTATAAAGTCATATAGGGCAATTATCTGCTTTTTCCGTTTCCCTCTTCTATTGAAAACTTTCACTGACTTTTGACATGTGTGTATAAGCTATAGGCTTATTCTTCTGTATCTTCCTGTATGACATACATACAGAAAAGTCAGATTCTTGCTTGTGCATATACACATGAATTGAAATTTTGAACTAAATACTGCTCATTTTCTTTAAAAAAAAAATTTTAAAATTATCTATATATATAAATGATGGTTAGTGAATTGGCATAGAGACAAACTAAATGTACATGCCTACTCCAGTACTAAAGACTGAATAGAAAACATGCTTCAGTAGCTTAATCCATTCCATGCAATCCCATGGGATCACTGGGATAATGGCAGAAGTCAGGCCAATGTCCTATCACTTTTTCTAGTATATTTATAGTACAGTACATGTAAGTACATTTTTAACATATTCTGTTTACTCATGCTGGGTGATAATTTTATAGGTGAGATTTGGTATTTTATTTACAAAGGGTGCCACTACAAACACAGAAACTACCAAAAAAAAAAAAAATAGTGAGTAAATCTATTATCTGGACACTACAAAGTAATCTGTGACCTTTCCTTACTGATAAATCAAGTAATTTCATTTGCTTTAGAGATTTCCAAAATTTGCATTATTCTCCTTTCAAAAAGTTCATCTCAGTACCTTCAGTCATCTCCTCCCTGAACAGAAAATCCTGATTGTTAATGAGCAAAGATGTGGACAAGTCGATGTTACTTATGCACAGCAGAAGATCAGCAAACTGTACTAGTTTTTGTCTTCAGCCATAAGACTGATATTTAGGCCTGTGCTGTTCTGGACACTAATATTTGGCACTGACTATTTGAAAAGGTGGTCCCTGTACTTTCCAGAAGATGTTCAGGACTAGTATCAGAGACTGGAGAAGGAGTTTTTGCATTTGCAACACCATGGATTAGTCTGTTAAATGTGAAATGAAGACATTATTTTAGTTGTCTTTGTTTAGTTGTACACTGGTTGTCAGTTCATTTCTGCCCCTGTGCTACAAAGGCACAGCGGAGAACATTAGCTACAGAATCCTGGGCTACACTAAATCAATCTTAATGTTGTCTGACATGGTGCTTAAGTGAGTCCAAATGTACGTTTTCCTGTTTCTACTCGGGAGCTATGGAAATACCTGCAAAGCAGCAAGGAACAACAATGATCAGCACAGTACTACCAAAAACATGTTGACAGTTCAGCTTTGCTTATATGATATTGGTTTATGCCATCTTTGAGATACAGGCCTGGAAAAAAGCCAAGTCTTGATATCATGTGTGAGCATCATTGTCAGAGTAGGTGGCACTTTTTTTCAAGATGACAGAGGAACTTTTTCGGGAAGTTAAATGGATATATAATTCTATCAGATTTTGACCAAGCTCTTTGCTTTGACCAAAGATGGGAATGAGGAAATAACAAACCTTCCAGCTGTGTTTGTACATACCAACTATATGGCAATAAGCCACCCACTTATTTCACCATTTAGGCACAATGAATAACTTATTTCTTAGGGCTTTACCCATGTTGCTAGAAACACAGATAGGGAAAGCTACCTCCCTCAGCTTGAATCTGACTCAGGGTTCAGAAAGAGGCTTTCCAGGGGCAAAGCAACAGAGAAATTTTCTATGAAAACTCAGTGTCTTTAAGTCTACCCGAGGAAGATATTTAATATCAGTGGAACAGATTATGTACCGAGTTACAGGCAGGGAATTGTGAAGTTGGTAACTCGATGGTATCTGTTACTTTGCATCATCGAGGTGACCCTCTACATGATGTGTGGCCCTTCAAGAAAGAACTGCTGGAAAAGTGCAAATGAACTGGATGGCTCCCACGAGTCAGATAGGAAAGATTGTTTCCTGAGGGAGTTCCAGGACAGATGGCATTTGCAAATGAAATGGCAGCGATGACAGAATTTGCCCAAGCAGATGTAAGCTGCTTCCAGGGAAACAAGAAGTTGTTGAATGAAGTAGGATCAACATCAACACCTATTAGAATGCCCCATCTGAAGAGATGCTCGGATAACAATTATGTTACACACTGATAGCTAGGAGATCATAGTGCTGTTAGTTTCTGGATTGGAAATAAGTGTTTTCCAGGGAGACCAGTCAGTGAAGAAGGAACGGAAGAAACATTCGCAACAGGAAGTAAACTGGTAAACCATCAAGTTCTGCATGCAATACAGGGAATACAGATCCTATGAACTTCAGGGGTTTCATTAGAGCTACTTCGCTATGATAATTAATATTTATAGAATGGCTCTGTCAAGTATCAATTCCTTTAAAGTATGAGGGAAATAGGTTTGTTTCTGAGAGTCTTTATGTATGTTTGCTTTTTGTGCATAGGAGAAACTGTGGAATATGATGGTGTATTCAGACACATTAGCAACACCTTTGCAAACCTATGAATGACAGGGATGAACAACTCCAGATGATTGTGCTTTGGAGTAAAAGCTGCTCTAAATCCATATTACATAACTGAGTCACCATTGAATGTTTTCCGTAAGGATAAAATATCATAATTGATATCTTAAATAAAATAGTAGCTTAGACTGCAGTTTAACAGTTATCTAAGTGGAATTAGACAGTTACACAGTTTTTAAGCTTGTTTTGTATTGTAGAAACTAATTTTATCTCCCAAAGAAAGAATGAGAGGCAAGGGATATATATAACGTATTTCATTTGTTTTTTTAGTTCTAGACATCAGTGAGACAGGAGTCCATAAACATGCAGAAATAGAGTATGATTGTAACTAGGCATATGTCATGGGTTAAGACTGGGCTGGCCCCTAGATAAATGACAGATGCTCTCTATTAACCCCACTCCCTTCACAAAGAGGAAGAGAAAAGGAGTAAGGGAGAAAGACTTACGGATTGGAAAAGAAAGCTAAAACTGCTTTAATGAAAATAATAATAAAATGAAATATATACAATATAGTCAAAACCACACTGATATTTTTATGGAGGAACACAGAGCATTGGGTCATAATTGTAATTTCTAGATGCAATGCTGTAAGTAAAACCTTCAGGCAGCTGCAGGCATCACACTGGGATTCTGTTTAATCTGAAACAGCAATGGGGGCAAAGATGTAGATTTTCTCACCTTGGTTGAGCTAAGAGCAAAGTAGATGTTTGTAGAAGAAAACATACAGTGTGTCTGTAAGGAGGGATGTTTTAATATCCTGTACCATTCTGAGAAGAGGCTACAGATTTCCAGTGTATCAACACCTGAGGAGATCCAACCAACTACTAAACTACAGGCTGAAATGTTCTTAGTTACTGAGATCCAAAGTATTTTGCAGAGATCTTTGTAAAGGATCTTTGTGTCTTGAGGAACCTGACTATCACACGCTATGCTCAAATTATCAAGACTGAAACAGAAACTGAATTAGTTGAACTTGCATTAAAAAGTGAGAGCATTAAACTAAAGCATTAAAACTGTGAGAGCAGGCATATGCAAGTAGTATGTAACCGAGTTTACGTATAACAGAAACTGCTTAGCTGAGTCTGAACGGAGAACACGAGCAGATTTATTGTGCAATACATTTCAATATATATATTATTCACAGTGTTTTATATATGTATATTTTTTTTATTTGTTATACTAAAAATAAAAAGACAACCAGCTAATCAACAAGAGGTATGCTTGCAAAGTAGTTTGGAAATCAGGAGTAGTTGTACTAGAGTTTCACTTGCAAAAGTCCTGTGCTGTATTTTTTTTCCAACAGCATAGCAAACACATAATAAATTTCTTCAATATATCAAGACAGTTTTTGTATTCATCCTCATAGAGAATAAACGTGATGTCAGGCTGCTAAGATGTGGTGCTAGATAGTGTTGAATAGCAAACATATTAGAAGTCATATACAAGAGGAGGACCTTCTGGCTATTTAACTTGAAGGTTAATGAAGAAGAAAAATTGCCTTCCACTAGTGATACAAGTTTTGAACAGGTTCATGTTTCACCATAAGCCAATTCCATTCGCTTCTTCCTGATACCAGTACCATCGTGTTTGCTGCTTCTGTTATTTCTGACACAAGCACGTATAACACCACTGGCAGATACCAAACATCATGGAATACGTATGTTCTGGCAAACTAAACAGGACCAATGCACAGACTTGTGCACTGATATGTGGTCATTCATACTGTTAAATTCTTAGCATGGCCTCTGAAATAATTTTGGACTCATCAACCAGCATTCTCAGACTGTGCCCAGGCACAGTTGGATGCTTAGCATGGGCCAGGGACTCCTTCTCACAAGCAATCTGGATGCAGTTACTACAGTTTGGGACAAAAGAGTCTTTATCTGTACAGAAATAAGCTGTGCCAAGGCAGCTGGCAGCAGGGCCAAAGAATAGTTTGTGGTGCATTTTCTTTATTAACAGAAGCATAGCCGCAGCTTCCAGACAAGGAATAGCACGCACTCTGCATGTGACTACATCTATTTGAATTCTGCATCCTTGCTCTTAGCTTTGGATTGTGGTGAGCTATGCTTAACAATTCAGAAGCCAGCCATGATTTACACACTACTGCAGAAGGCTTCATATATTTATTTTTAACTAATGAAATTATTAAAACCAACCTAATTCTTTATTAAGTCCGTGGTTTGTCATAACATTTGTTTCATAGAAGTGTTCTGTGGGAGTCATAAATGATTCTGTGCAAATTATATCAAACTCTGCCTAATCCCCAGAAGCATTTTAAGATGAATTGATGCAGGAGGCATGCTCCAGCCTGAGCATTGCATGTCGTTTGTTTCGTGACATTCAAGGCTGAAGCTGAATCCCTGAATGTCAGAGAGACATTCAGGATTCTGTGCAGTACTGTCTGCAGAGAGTGTTTGACCTTCATTATGGTACTTGCTGGGGGCATTCTAGTCTTCTGAATGCTCATAGGAGGCCACAGGTACCTGTGGCCTGTTTTGGCAGAACGTAAAATATAGCGCTGAGCAATTTTGCATTCAGAGAGAGCTTGCAATGTAATTGAGCCATGTTTTTTCAGCACAAAATACCAGATGGCATTTAGGCTTCCAGATCTACTTTCAGTTTCTGCAGTGTCAAAAGTTGAGGATCTACTTTGGCTGACTTAGTGGATTTTAGATTGTTTGGTATAAGAAGTCTATAGACGGTGCAAACTTCCTGAAAACCCCATTCCTCAACTACTAAACTTGTAATTAGGCATACGTCCTTCTTGTAAACCTGTATCCATTGCACTTGTCAGTACCACCTTACCTAGAACTGCCCAGGCAGAAAAAACATTCCTTATGTTTTTTAGCTACAGCCTGTTTATTTGATGGAACTGATTATATATTCTAATCTGCTGAGTTTCTTATAATATTTCCAATATTTTAAAACTTTTCTGGAACAGTACTAACTTTAAAGACTTTCTTATAAGGACAGTGTTACCATCTCAGGCTTTGATGGTTCACAAAGCTATGATAAGTTGCAATCAAATCCTTAGTTATATCTGAAGCTGGAAATGTTCATAGGGTCCTTTACTATACCACCAGCCAGAGGTACTAGACCTCTCTTTTCAATGAATTTGTTAATAATATTTTCCAGCAGGACAACTAATGTTTAATGTTTTTTGGATATACTTATATACTCAATTATGAAAGAGTTTCTTAAAAAAAAAAGCAAACCAATTTTCCTTCTTAAAATGGGGAAAATAAATTCTTTTTTTTTTTTAAGAATTAAGTATATAAATATTTATTCTAACAAAAGAAAAGGAAAAATGGAAAGATTAAATACTTGGCCTACTCTTTTGCCTCAAATGTAAAGACAACCTGAGCAAACTATTTAAAATTTGTCTTAACATTTTGTATCACTCTCCTGAAGAATCAATATTTGTTGTTCAACACAAATGGAAACTGAACTCAAAGTGATGCCATTTATGAAACTGCATATAATGGTCTGAAAGGCCAGCCTACCTTATAAAATCATCAGTGACTTCTCTATCCAGCCACTCCAGAAGCAGAATAAAGAAATGAACCTATCCCTACTCTTAATATATTTTAAGCCACCAAGTTCTAACTTGGAATATACTCCTATATGAAAAACAAAACAAAAACTCTTTTGAGTGCCTTTTGCTAAAGCCTTTATTTTATACTGGGAAGTAAAGGTGATTAAAATAATCCACTGGTCTGTTCAATTTACTTTTTCTATAAACCAGACAACTAATATGTAATTTGAGTTGCTGCTGTAGCTCGAGGGAAAAATATCTCAATGGTCTCAGTTACAACACTCTGTATTCACTTGAATTCCACTTCACATTCTCCACCTTCAAGGAAAACGATTAAAAAGTGCAGTGTTACTCACTTCTAAATAGAGATTTGTCCGTAGAACAATTACAGAGGATTGTCTCTAAATACTAGCTTTTCCTAACTGGCATTGCTACAGCCTAGGTCTTTGCACTCTTTTCTGAGTCTGAGAAAACTTGGTTCCTGGTTTTCATAGGTGATGACGGCATACTGCTCTTCTTGAGTGACCACATCTGTGAACCCCTCAAAGCCTTCAAGCTATACATGGATAGAATTCGAATCAGCAGCACTTCTAAGAATATGCCTAAATGTCTTGCCTATAGCCTTCCTATAATAACATAAGGAAATATGAATGTTGCTTTCCTGCATGCTGCTATAATATTTTTACAGGAATCACAGAAGTACTAAATAAAGTTTTGTGTGCTACCTTCCTTGGAAAAGTGGAATTTGCCTTTGAAGTGACCTATTTGGATAAATACATGCAAGAAGAAAGTAATGCAGGATTTAAAAAGAGCCCCACAAGTCATTTATATGGCTTGGTATTTATAAACATGTATCAGATGAAGCCTGCCACCTTAACAATGACATATGTCTTAACAATGACACATATCTTCTAGCATCTTCTCGCCAAGGAACATCCCCCATCATACTTGATCCTACTTTCAAAATAAGTCTGATTTCCATCTATACATTTTCTTATTAATGACCAGTTAATACCCACAGTATACTTCTACAGTGGGAGAATCATGACAGAATGGTTTTCCTATTACCCTTTTGTAGTGTTCTGTGACAGCCCATTCAAATACCTCATTAATAGGAAGAAAGCATTTGTTTATTTGTTTGTTTGCCTTCTCCATTGTGTAAAGGAGGAACTTTTTGGCTAGAGAATGTGAATATATAACTCTCAAATGCATTATGAGCTGCCGGCAGGAAATTTATAACTCATGCTTCCTTATCTGCAAATAGCATGCTCCCATTATGGAATAGGTCAAGCATTCTTTTTGCCTAAACCACATTAGACTGTTTTTGAGGCCTGCCCTAGGGCTCTAAGAAGCTCTTGCTGAAGGACTAATGTAAGATAGTGTAAAGTTCAAAATATTAAAATATACAAAGGAGAAAGAGGCTAATGGACAAAATCTTTATTTCTGTTTAATCATCAATATACATCTGGCGAAATTTCACTGAAGCCACAATTATACCAGATGAACTAAAAACAAAATAAAACAAATATTTTGGGAGAAAAGAATGGAAGAGAAAATGAAATACATTTAAAAAAGCATAACTGAAAGGAAATACTTCACAAGATAAAATGTCACAAAAGGAAAACAGAACAATTGGGCCACAGTTAGCAATCACCTAAATGATAAACCTGTCTACCTAAGACTCATAAAAAGATCTGCCATTAACACACAGCTCGTATCTTAGTAGTTGTAGCACTCTTTAAAAGTTGAGACACGTGAGTTGAGATCTGCTGCAGTTATCTACTCAATAAACATGCTGACTTCATACGACTTCACTGCATGCTGCAGAAGCCTGTATTCAGAGTAACCTGGCTCTCTCAGAGCACTGTATGGGATGATTTTGCACCTTTGGATTCAGACCTCCCCTCTCATGGCACACGCTTAGAAAATTAAATGCTATAAAACATTTAATGTTATCATTAAGGACATAGACTCACAAAATCAAAGGCTTTTGGCTGCCTAACTCTTTCAAAAATTTGTAAGATTAAGATACTAAAACCTGTGAGAAGCTTGGATCTGAATCTTTGAGTCAGCAGTGTGGTTGCAGAGCTGCCTGAGCATGGTTTGATTTTTTTTTTTGTCTGAATTGAAGCATTAACAAAATCAGCATCTTTAATTTGTGTCCCAAATTACTAATTTAACTTACTAATCAGTAACTTAGAAAATGATTGAATAGTCAGCACAGTATGAAAAATAATTCTTCTCCACAGGCATATCAGAAGGTGTCTCTCACCTGTTTTAGGTATCAGAAGTTGTATCGTAGCCATTGGAGAATTAAGCCATAAAAGTAATAAAGCCTGGGAAGTTACTCACTTAAATACAAGTGTTATTTCAGATGCTCTGAGGTGTCTTGACCTGCAGCCTCATCCAGCGCAGTCTCCAGCTGCTGCTTCAGAAAGATAAAGAGTATCTGTAACTGTGACTTACCAGTCAGCCTTATGCACATATCCTGGCTAGTCCCTAGCATTTGAAATGACACAAACCAGCAATATCTAAGCAAACGAATCTCACCTTAGTTGTTTATTCTCAAATGAGGTTAATTGCTCTCTAATCTCCATTAATTGCATGACTAAAACTACACTGAATATAATGGAAGATTAGATCCTTTGTATGCTTGTGGATTCTACATCCAGACATTCAGTCCCACCATCTTGACCGTATGACGTATTCTATTCTAGCTGACCATAGTGGCATCTAGTTTAAAATATCCTAATTCAGCATCAGCGACTTGAGTCTGATAAATATTGACTAATAGTTGAGGAGCTTTGATTGTCTTTAGGTGCAAAGGATCTATACCTGTGAATTATATTTATTATTAGAATTACTGTCTGATTAAAAGTTTATGATCATAAACACTGAGGATTTTAAGTTTTGCTAACCCAGAAAGCAAGAAAGGAGAATTCCATCACAACTGATATTGATAATAATGACAAAAAGGTATGGAGCAACAGAAAAGATATAGTATAAAAAAAGATGAAAATAAAAAATTATGGTTGGACATAAACAAGAAAACAAGATGAATAAATACTTTGTGGAAGCCTGGGCAAAGTCCGATTGTGTCAATTCTTCATTTCCTTTCTTACTTTTTCCACTTTTCATGAAGGACTAACTGAAGTTAGTATGAAGACAGTAAATTAAGCCTCATCGTGTTCACATTAAAGTGAGTAGTAAAACTCCCATTAATTTAGTGGGTCAAGGGACATCCTCAAGCATATCTTATTGAACAGATTGGTTTCTGGAATCATTGGTGGGGAGGGTGGGAAGAATTTTCATGAAATCACACTAAACAAGTTTCTGCTACACTTACACTTTTTTTTTTCATTAGAAATTCAGGTCTTCCAAATCATGTTTTCTTTTGTTTTGGTTCCTGCAGAATTAATCTAGTTGTTAATTTGTTTGCTTCTAAGTAGATCAGGCAAATATTGAAGGAAAGAACTCCGAGATCTGTTTGACTAATATAAACAACTCTTTACATGTTTTCCTCATCAAAAGTGATCAGCCAACAGCCAAAGATGCTACTTGAACAGATATTTCAAAGGCAACCCACAAAACAGGAGAATTTATTAAAATATTTTATTTTTGCAAAAAACTCTCTATGTAATGGATGTTTGGAGGCTATTTGATATGAAAGGGGTAAAAAAGAGGATAAGGGATATATTGGGTACTTCTTGTGACAGTTTGCTAGTTCCTTTACTGGAATGCAATCCCTTCTTGGGTTTGCATAGTGATTTTTTTGACTGCTAACAAAAGCCCCAAAGTGAAGAAACAATATGAATTCGGGGTATATTGATACAGAGTTCCTTCTTGCAGTAAGAGTCCTGCATATCTAGTATTGCCACAGCAGTTTGAGAAGACTGCATTGAAATGGATTCCCCATATTTATGCTGCATTCTTGCACTGTGTAAAAACCAATTGGTTTGAAGTTCGTTCTGAGCACCTTCCAGAGCCAGGATGGATTTATTTCTCTCCCTTGTCTTCTGAAAAACTTGGGAAAGAACCTAGGGGAGAGGAGTAACTTCTTCAGAGTCATTGAAAAATGACAAAGCTAGAAATGGGATAAAATATAATTTGAGACGATCTGTTTTGCTCATAGTTATGTCATCAGGTTTGGAGTACGGAACTACCTTTTGCCAGTTTGCAAATAGGAAGAATGGATTTGAGAAGAGGGGAAGAATTAGTCACCTGCTTCATGAAAAGAGGTAAATGGCATGCCTGTTTCCCTCAAAGATTAATTTAGCTTATCTCTTTCCATAGTAGAAAGATACTGCTGAAGAACTTGACCTTATCTTCCTCCTGGGAAGTTCATACTATTCTGTTGCAAGACTTACACTTTACTAAACAACTTTTAGTAATTTTTTGTCTGGGGATGTGAGTGTGTGACATAGGTGTTCTGTGCATTCTTCTGAACCAGATGGACCTAATGACCCATGCAGCTTATTATTAATAATGAGGCTTTTTCATGCTATAGACATAACCTTTGATCACGTATAGGAAACTTCATCAAGTGAAGATATGAGGAAATACCTCGGAATTCACACAGTAATTTTTGTTTATTGTGTCACACAGTGCTTAAGTCACTGCTGAAACCGCACATAGCAGAATTGTGACTTGAACTCTTTTCTTTGTGTAACTGAGGAATGGGAAAAGACATGATACACTTACAAAATAGAACTGAGTGGGCAGGGACCCCAGCAACTCAAAACTACACCGTATTATGTCAGCTTTGGTACTCTAACTTTTTTTTTTTTTTTACCTTAAAACTATTTTGCAGTGATTGCAATATTTGGTAGAATATCCTTTATTCCTGAATTTCCTCAGGCATATAACTGCAATCACTCTATATCTTTTATATACATTCAAACATTACTCTCCCTGGAGATTCCTGTGGGAAATATTCTTTTCTCTTATTACTTCAATCAAAATCATCAGCCATGGCATATCGATTACAGACATGAAAAAATAACTCTCCACAAACCTAACTAAGCAGTAAAAAAAGGTGAGAACCGTAGGAATATTTTGCTAGTGTGCAGTATTTACTTCTTCGTAGGAAGCTCTTAGGAGAAGCAAACTAAAATCTTATCATGGAAGTCTTAGAATTTACTTTAGACTATTCAGCAAGAAAGATTCTTCACAGAAAAGTAAGGAAACCTATAAAGTAAATTAAAAATTAAAGAATTGATACAAAATTATCAGAGCACCATAAATCAACAATATGAAATTGAAAACCATTTAAAAAATGTGTGATTTACAGGTTGACTTATCACAGTATTTAAAAATGTGACTGTGCTTTTATACACAACACTTAACAAGGGTGAATTTATTAACTTTGTGTCTTCATAACTAGCCTTGGGAAACAATGGGATTGAGTCAGAAACACTGTTCATCACATGCTGTTGAACCTCTCTAGCTGATGTCTAATCATTTTCATTGGTCAAAAACACGCTGTCACAGCATCATCTGGCTAATAATCAGAAAGGTATCAAACAAAGAAATTCCAGTTCCTCAGAGCAGGCTTTAATTGGTTTTAAATATTCATATTCATATGAATATGACTTTCTTCACCTTTATTCATTGGACTTACAGTTAAAGTATACCCAATCCAGTCCAAAATTTCAAAGCCAATATTTCTACAACCATTCATTATCTTCTTCATGAATTTTATGCCCAACACTTGAATTTTAAGTAGCTAACTTTTAACAGCATCTCTCTGCTTTTCCTTTTCTGGTTTTGGTTTTTTTTTTTAATACTTTATTTTTTTCATTTTTCTTTTTTAATGAAAAAAAGAATATGAAGAATCTATTATGGATTGACATGGTGGAAATTATCATGGCAGTGGCAATGGCAAGAGGCAAGTGAGCAAAGGGACAAATGCATTTCCTTGTGGGAAAAAGATTCTGGTCTTCATCTGAGGTATCCAGGTTTGGGACTCTTTACTTTGCTCTGTCTGAACCTTGCTAGCAGTGATTTCAGAAAGATGGAAATCCACTGTGGGATTCATATCTCATTCCCAAGGGATTTATGGATCCTCTTTATGTAACAGTTCTGTGGAAAAAATTGAAAAACAGCAGAAGACTTGGAGTGTGGTAGCAAAACTGGTATTCTTCACTGTAGTCTTTGGTTGTTTTGAATAATTTCTGGAATTCTTCTGGTTTTAGATTTTATAGGACCTTTCCATCAGAGGTTTCTTGACAGTGAAACATTTTTTCTGGTTTTGGCTTCAACAGTTGCTAGGACACTCCCCAATTCAGCTCTTTACCTGGTGTTACACTTCATTCTGAGGGGTGAGTGAAATGTTTTGTCAGCAAGTTCTTGTGTACCTCGAATCCCAGAAACAGGAAACAACAAATTGTTACAATGCACAACATTTTACGGTATCTGTCTCTACCTCTGTATGTGCAGGTACTCAATATCTGGTTCAAGAAAAGCAGAACCAAGTACAAGTTACCAAACTGATATTTGTTGTTTAGACATGAATACATATCACTTGGGAGCAGGATTATAGCCTGTGCTCCCAGAACACAATCTTTTTCCTCTTCCTGTTTTGATTCAGTGGAGCACAAGTATTTAATCCTCTATTATGAATTATCATCTATTCCCTAAAACACATTCAGCTACAAAATCTAGATTTAAGACAAAACTGTTGTGTGTATACCAACACAGGCAAGGAAAACGAATAAACTGCACCTCTAGCAGCCCCGTATGAACTACCTTTCTTACAAAGTGATTTACCATCTCCATATGGAAAAGGCAAAGCTACATCATGGGAGAGACAGTGTATGGTGTGATCCTCTCCTTGCACGGGTTATCAAAGTGATAGAAATTGTGCAAGCATACTACGCATCAAAATAGGAAGGAGTGGTTTATTATCACTGAAAAATGTAACTACTTCGCTTTGTTCAGTGAATATAAACTTTGAGAAGCTTTCTTACTCAAACCCTCCAGATTCCTTGAAAATTTTAGTCTAACCTGGAATCTCCAATGAAAGCATTTTTATCTGTTTGAACTTCTTGCATAAGCACAAACCACCATGAAATCTTTTGTTCTGTTTTTTAAGCACCTCTGCTTCAGACTGGAAGCAGAATACATTTTGGACAGTGGCAAACATTGGGATAAAAATCTATTGTTTTAAACTGAATGTTTAAAATAACTTGTTAAAAATAGCTTTCAGTCATAAGAAAATGAACTACTGTATTCATCCATGTGTAACGGTAATGATTGTATAAACGTTATAAAGTTTGTTTAGTTGCATTTGTGCAATATCAAATTAACAAATTGTTTTACCATTTGAGAAGATGGTATTTTGACACGCAGTTAAGTCACTCAGCAAAGATCTTTGGCAGTCATACATTAAATCCTGGGATTGAATTATAATGTCTTCAGAAATACCAAAGAAGGTGTCTAGGTCCTGAACCTGTGCAAGGATCAGTTTCTGGGAAGCACTTAATGCAGCACAGTGGGCCATGGACTCCCCTGACACCCGTACAACTTTGACATAAAACCCTCTTCTTCTGTGGAGGTGAAGTAAACTTCACACAATAAGTAGGACAATTGGAAAGAATTTTCTCAATGAAGGGTAAGGAAATCTACGTTTATCTGCCTGTTCCTGTAAGAGTAACCACAAAACAATATCATGTTGTGGTAGCTGTGGTTACTAAGCAAAATTTTAAAATGCACCAAAAAAGACTTGGGGAAAACAAACAGAAAAAGCTATGCAGGAATCAAAATTCTGATTAGAGAACTTATGCTGACTATTCTGCATAGCTATATTATGCTCTGCAGGATGGCAGGAAGTCATCTTAGTGCAAAGTAGGTAATTCTTAAGATAATGAAATCTAAATTTCTCTGAATCTGGATTTGCTAAAATTCAAAGCAAATCCAAACAGCAAGGTACCAAGTCTTGTAGCTAATGACTGATTTCTAAGATTATATCTTATAACTGCCACTTAGATTTTAGCGCAAAGAAACAAAATTGACTAAGAGAAACAGGTTAAGAATGTATTGTTGGATATCATGTTTGAATTTTTCTCAAGTTATACATTGGCTTCACATTTTCTTTCCCCACCTCTTCAATTGGCAAGTGTCTTTATGAGTTATAACCTTTCTTCTTCTAGCCATGTGAATTATTTTGCATGATTGATTGGTGTAATTAGGCTGTCTAGTGGAATGGTGGCAGTTCCTTGTGCTGCCTAGCAGGAGAGACCTCAGTACTGAACTCTCACAGCCTGGGATGTCCAACAATGGACTTGCCATGGAGAAGCTGGGCCTGACCTCTGAGGAACATGTCACTCAAAGAGCAGACCTGCTGACTGTGAGCAGAAAGCAGCTGCTCATGTGCCTTTAATAACTGGATGCAAACTGATGGTTACATAAGGAAGCAGTGATGAGGTGAGATGTTTTGTGAATATGGAGGTAATCTATTTGGAGCAGACTGGAGGCGAAGGTAACTCTGAATTGAGTTAAAAACTCATGTCTTCCCTGTTACATCATTGCACAGAATATTTGTAGATATGAAAACATATTTTAAAATAATATACCCTTGATTTATTATCTTCTAGCCCAATAGTGTTACCTTCTCTCATACCCCAATTCTTCAAACACATCCTTAGCATTAAGATCTGTTCTGTTTACGACCTCTCATGAGACAGCTGCGTAGCAACAAGGGTTCTCTTTAAAAAAGATCCAAAAATTATAGCAAATATTATAATCAAGTCCTCTGAATAAAATATTTGACTGTATGTATCAATGTGTTTTATATACTCGGACATAGATACATAAAAGTTAACCCAAAAAATTTAGATTAGAAACTAAACCTCCATATTGGTAACTCCTTTCTTCCTGCAATGCCTGCACGAACATTCAAGTTTAATTTCAGACTTTGTCCTCTTCTTTGCTACACATTACAATATTCATCTATATAAAAGGATGATATACGTTCTTATATGGACTGAGAAACTAAAATAATTCCGAATCTATGTATAAAAGCAATATAAATATCATTACTTTGGGAAAAAAACCCAAACAAAAACCTAACCTCTGGTAATTTTGGTTTGTGTGTCATTTAGATGCATTGTTTCAGTGGTTCTTAATTTCACTGGTCTTAATTGTTGCAATTAAAAGCAATTACAGAGGCAAATCAGAAGAGGTTTGGTGGTTCTAAACAGCAGGCAGACACTAGCTGCAGCCCTTGATGCACCAACCCAATTAAAAATGCAATCAAGTTGGAGAATTGGAGGTTAAAATAGAAGCAGGATGAGTGGACATGAGTCTCAGAAAACAAACTCTCTGTCTTGAAAGGAGTCACTAGAAGTATCAGAATAATCCATGTAATCTTGATGAAATTCCTTCCAGAAGTGCAGATACTGAAAGCAAATTAGAGTTATTAAGTAAACAAGACATTAAATATTTTTGACTGATAAAATCTCAAAGAAAAAAATAATTCCTTTTTTTTTCCAGATAGCAACAGTAAACTCCCCCACTAAAAACTGTGCTAAAAATTTCCATATCACAGCTGCCCAGAGTGCATTACAAGGAGAGTATTAGTAATGTCCAGATGCACATAAATCTACAGGGATGCCTCTTGCCAACAGCAAAATGAAAGGGATGACAGTGTCAATCACATCCAATAGACTATGTTAATGCTTTTCAAACAGTTCTTTCACACTCAAAAATAGTGCTCATTAATAATGTATGGTCCAGTATGAAGGAGAAGGAATGTTGCCTCCAAAACTGATAGAATTCATTGTTCCTCTCCATACTCATCAAGAACAATAAAGACCCATTTCTGAAAGACAAATTTTCTTTTGTCTTTTGGACTGTGCTGAAATGATTTCAAATCTATTACACTAATTGGCCCCTTTAGTTTTCCAGCATGTGCTGCAAATGTTGCACTTTAAGAGCCTTCTCTCCTCCACTGCATACATCCACTGCCCAGCCTGCCCCCCCACCCTCCACCCCCACCCGCCGACTGGCATTTCTGGATTGTATGAGTAACTTAGGAAGCTTTTCAAAATTGCTGGGCGGGTGGCGATGCAGGGTTTTTTCTCTGCTCCTCCGCTCTGTTGTTCAAGCAGCTGTCAGGAAGGTGGGCCTGTGAGTTTGTAGATATATTTTGAGACTAACAGATTGTAAGCTCACACATGAGAACAGAAGAAATACTTAGAATCTGAAAAGGTTATCCATCCCTTGGAGACTAATCTCCTAATATACTATTTTTGTCAGAAAGCACCTCAATTGCTTCTCAAACAAGCCCATTATTTTTGCCTCACAAACCATTCAGAGTGATGTTTATAACTGCCTGCCTATAGAAAAAGGTCTTTTTATACCTGTGTGAATTCAAGTTTTATTTACTTTCAGTCACTTCGCTTTGTTCTATCATCTGAAGTGACAGCCTGCGTTTGAAACAGTGACTTGTAATGTTCCTGCCCCAGAGGACAACCAGATTAGCAAGAGATAAATCAGTGCACTTTCCTCCCTTGCCCTTATAGAAGTAGCAGGCAGAATAGGGCAGTCTATCAAAATCCCTAGCTTTTTGGGCAGCTCACCACAAACAATCCCTTCAGTCTTGCACCAAGTATAAAAGACCCTCTTCTCTCACTCCCCAGACTTACTTTTTTCTTCCTCTGTTTTCCACACACAGATATACACACATATATATGACACCAAAAGTATCAAACAACTTGATGGTCCCAGCAACTTCTCCCTACACAGTG
>NW_010410977.1:42622-47467 GCF_000710305.1 Buceros rhinoceros silvestris | reverse complement strand
GCGTTTCAGGTTTCACAGCCCCTTGATCTTCCCAGTCAATGTCACTGTTTGAACTTTGGATTTATTTTTAGATCCGTTTGCAGAACTGCCATAGGAAGAATGGAGAAGAAAAGTTGGTAAATGTTGTTGGTGAATGTTGTAGCCTGGTAGCCCCCAGGCTCACAGTCTGGTTCTGTTGTAAAAGTGACAGAACTTGTATTTTGATCCCTTTCTGGCATCACTCGTCTCTCATCATAATTCATGAGAACAGATAGATCCTACTCTTCCTTTGGCACAGGTAAAATCAACGGCTATTGCTGAGTCAGGTACTGCTCATTTTGAACCACGCTATACCTGTTTCTTTGCCATTTCCTTTTTTTTTTTATTTTTTTCCTAAGGACAAATATCTTTTTAAATTTTGAATCTTTCAGGCAGACTCTGTGTTTTTGTGATGTCCACTGCATGACATCTCTAGTCATGGACTGTTTCAGTATATGTATTAGAGAAATTCTCCCTTGTACATGCTCTTTTATAGCTTTTTTGTCTTTATTTCTTTGTCTAATTTATTGTAATTTTTGTTATAAATACCTCAAGTAATACATTAGAATATTTTGAGATTATAAGCCTAGAAAAAGGTTTAGTTAACGTTAAATGAAAATTAATTTAGAAGATCTTGGTGAGAAAGTAAATACGGTGCTCTCCAGAAAGCAATTACTGAAAATACACTTTCAAACAAGGGAAAATTGTGCAATGTCTGGTGTACTTGGAAACTATGCGAAGTCATAGTCTCATAGCTTCAGAGACTCATCCTCAGTGAAAGTTCAAAAGACCCAAAATGCTACACATTCTTATACATCAGTTCCTTTTATGAATGTTTATGAAATTTTGAATTAAAATTCACAATGACACCTCAGAATTTTCATTTCAACTATGATGGCAAAGAAGATAGTAAAGAAGTATTGATGTATTCCTTATGAATATGAATCCCATAAAAAAACGGGGGCTAGATCAAGTAAGGGATTTATATACCGTCTAACTCAAGGTGTATGGTCATGCAGGGGGAAAAAAACCATTTGATTCCCCGTATCTATGCTGAACTGAATAAAGCTTTTCAACTGAGAATGGAAAGAGGTAACATAGTGCTCTTCATGAAGACACACTTCTCTCTCCCACCTCTCTTCAGAAAAAAATCAAGTCTCCTTGGGCAGTTTCTAGTGGAAAAACTGCAAGATACAATACTGCATAACCAAAAGCTGGGCCTTTCCTAGGGCAATCGAAGTGTCTTCTGTTTCCAAGATAAGAGAGAAGTCTACAGTGGTTGAGACAACAAGAAGGTAATGGCTTCCCTCCTTTCCAAGAATACCGCAGCTATCAGGGCATTTCATAGAAAACCTCATAATGTAGATATTGGCTCTGACAATTCTGAGGGAGTCCAAGGGAATTTCAAGGCAAATTTAGACAGAAAAAGTTACTTCCTGCTCATTTACACTGATCAGGCTTCAGTCACAGTTTGTACTGGCACAAGTTTGGGGATCCCCAGGATTTGTTTAAAATCATGGGATATTATAAATATCGTATTTTACATAAGTTCCTTTCAGATTCAGCCCAAATTCAGTAGCTTAAGTTAGTCAGTATTTGAAGTTCAATTACTCAGCCTCAGTCTCATTAGCAAGGTATCATGTAAAAAAAAAACCAAACAACCTCCCCCCCCCAAAAAAACCCCAAAATAAAAAACCCAACCTCACAATAATATTATTTCTGTGGCTTTACTATGAATTTTTGTTTATTGGCTATTATACAAAATATTTACTACCTTTCAGCTAGCATCTTCAGCAGCATTGTTAAGGATTTAGAAACTGGATTCTGATATGTCTTTGGTGAAATTTTTGTTCAGGCAACATGAATTCTGCTATGCCTTTCTTTATTTTTCCTGTCTAGGTATTTAGAGTATAGTGGATTTACAGGGTATAAGTCAAAAATCAGAGTTCTTAACCAGTTTATTGAAGGTGCTTGAGACAAGTGCATCATTTCAAGCAGTACACATAATTAGATAGTACCAGGGGAAGGGATTGGGAGGAGTTTGGGGGATGGGGGGTGGAAGACAAATTACAGAATAACCTTGCTTCTCCATTTAGATCCTTTCCCTCAGTCCTTGTTTATATTAAGGTGTGATTTCAGGGCCCATGTATCTTCTACCTCATTCATCCCAAATATTCTAGGATAATATCACTTACTATCTTCTCTTCTTAGGAAAATGTCTCACTTACAGGTTATATTAGACCCACTTGGCTGCAATGAACTCAAGGATAAAAAGCTCCAAAATATGGTGAGATTTGTAAGGAGTTGCCAATAACAGGAAACACAGTTCATTCTGGAAAGGTCATCTGGTGACCTCTCCGTATTTCTAGGAATTTGGAAATGAGATAGTCTATTTGCTGAGCATTTGTCCAGTGACAGAAATCAAGGACAGCTGGTCATTACTGAACTACTCCAGAAGATGAATGTCCAGCCTTCTCTGAAAATTTTTGGAGGAGTTAGAAAAGCTGTATATGCAGAACTCACTGACAGTAGGTGAAGACAAATTTCTTACTGTTGTAAAAGAAGCATATAATGGTAAAAACTTCAAGGATGGCAAATTTCATCAGAATTTTCCTGGATGTTTTTACATTCTAGTTGATTCTTCTTTCTGAAATAGATTTGATCCTTATGCATTACTGTCTTTTTACATATTTCAATAGTTACTCTGAATGATTTCTAAGCAACAATTTTTTTTTGAACAATTCATGTTATCCAAACTTATGAAGCCAGATATTCGGTGATGATAGACTCAGAAACCTTTCTTACTAGGGTTAATTTAAGAAAGAGTAAACGGTACTCTAAGAACATAGACATCCCTGACCCCAGTGGAAGCATCACTTCACATTGTTGGAAAATTCACAATGGAAGGTCATAATAAGAGTTCATTATTATGGAAAAAACTATATAATTTCCATCAGAAATCTGATTGGTATAGGATATTGAGACACAGTCATGCCCAGTTTTTCTTAAATCTTAATAAATAAGAAAATAATTCAGCTTTCTAAGGATGTCAGAAAAAACGTGGGCCTATACTCAAAAATAGCCCAGAAAACATTGCAGTAAGAAATCTATGCATACACAAGTTGAGAAATCTATGTATACATACGTTAAAAACATTTTAAAATAATTTAAAAGTATTCCTGCTCCCCAAAAGACTCTATGTACCTGATTTAAAATTAATGAAAACATCTGAATTTATTTAGTGGCTATTTACTTAATCATCAGTTTGATGGAAGAAAAATGAGGAAGCAGAAAAACACATTCACAGACAGAGGGCAAATCTGACACAAATGGCATCATATAAGAAAAGCATACAGAGTTTGCAGGACAAAAGTCATTTACTAGATGACATCTGGTGCCAGTTATGGATTGTATTCCTGGGAATGCTGACTTAGAGAAATGAGAAATAATGGAAGTCAATAACATTGCAGAACATCATCTCACTTATGGCTGATATATGATGAGGACTTCACTTGCAATTTGAATGGAACAAGACTATTTGCAACTTATGCTTTTATAGTTTTTCTCTTTTCTACTTCTCTTATGTCTGCGGAAGAGCATTTTATCTGATAGAGAAGGGGGAAGATTCACTGGTTTGGAAGTCTTCTGGACAAGAAAGAGACTTCCAAAGACTGTAATAAATGCATATTGTATTCCAATGTTGTTAAAGGCCATGCAAAGCCGTACCAAGTGTTTTGATTCCTAAGCGTGTGAACCTCACTTGCATCCTTCACCATCAGTGCTACCTGCCAATTCTTCCCACTTCCTTTACTGGTACCTCTCTAGGCAACCTCTCGTTGTGGACTTCCATCCCTCATTCCTATGAAATGGCAGTGTATAGCAGGTCATATTTACCTCCTTTTGGAGTCTGCATTCAAAAAAAAGCAGAGGTGCTTCACTTAAACACATTTACTACAGCTGCAAAATCAGTGTAGTTTCACTTTCAGTGAAAGACATTGTAAGAGAAATGGAGAACGTAACACTCCTTTCTTCTTTGGCTCATGTTGTGAATTTGGTTGAAATCAAAGCATTTCACAATGAGTTGATCTGCAGCTGAGATGTGTCAACAAGATCTGTCGTCTTATACATCCTACAGCCAAAGAGTAGGAGTGTGACAAACTCTTTGGTTCAAAAACATGTTTGCCACATGCCACAAATTATGTTATCCATCTCTCATGGTTTGTGTAAACGTTTTCTGTCTTCTCAAGCAATGTCACACATGGCATTTATAATCTGTTATAAGTCAAACTGCCCATTTTTCTCACCTTCTGAATCTACAAACTTAAAATGAGACACAAATGCAAGGTTTGTTTGTTGGGGAGAAATATTGCTGGAATTTTCCCTGTTTTGATTGTTTTGCATAGAGCTATTCAGCTTTGTTAACACTATCCAAGAGCTAGTCTGAGCTCTGCATGACAGGAGTAGAAGAAATGGCCAGATTCTCTATGGATGACTCAGAGTGATAACACGTCCTGCTTGCTTGCTTTATTGCTGGGTGTGGTGGAGGGGGCATAAATGGGAGAGAAGAAAGTAGTAAATTACAGCAGTCCTAGAAAAGTCTATTGTGTCAGAGAATAAAGGCAGGACCAGTACCAAAGCTCTGCCGACTCCCCTTTCCTGTTTGCCTTCTCTCTGACCAGGTACGGGAGAGCGGACTCATTCAGAGAGCAGCAGCTGTGCCCTGGAACAGACCTGATCCAGGTGCCAGGTGCATCTTCCTGCACCAGTCAGGTGGAAAGGGTGTGAAGGAATGGCTCTGGTCATACCACAAGATCAGTGTTAACATAA
>NW_010410977.1:26095-42497 GCF_000710305.1 Buceros rhinoceros silvestris | reverse complement strand
CAGCACGTTAGGGAAAGGTGTCCTTTGTAGAGGACAATACGATGTATAATGTTCCCAAAATGCAAGACATCAAAAGATGTAAACCATCAAAAGTTATCACTTGGAGCATTTTTTATAGCAAGAGTTCAAATTTATCTTAAAAGAAAGGAAATGAGTGCAAAGGTTTCAGGATGTGAATAGGATATTTTTCTTACTTTAAACTTTGCAAATGATCCTGCAAACTAAATTCCTGCTAGACCAGGAATGTAGGGGGGAAAAGCCCACAAGTATTTGCTAATATTCCTGCTAATGGGTATTTTATGGAGCCTTTTATATTTTATATTGTCTTTCAAAATACCTCACTACATTTTTATATGTTAAATGCTTATTTTATTACTGAAAAGAATAGTTACATGAAACTGAAAAAAGGATTCATAAAATGACGTTAACTACCATTTGAATTGCTGGTAGTGTGGCACTTGGGAAACCAAACAAAACTAAATCAATTTTAGCAACATTTCTATTAGAATTAAGCAGGAAGATACTGGAATAAGAAAGTACATTGCATATCAGTTAGACAGTGTAGCAGAATCTGGAATTGGAACATAGATAACGGTAAAAACATAAAGAGTACAGAGTAGACATATTTAGAATGTATGCACCCTATACCACAGTGAAGTTTTTGTCTTTATCATTTCATATTTTATCTGAATCATATGAGATAACTACAGTGCAATGTTTAGTTTTCCAAATTTAATAACCTTCTCAGAATCCAGTATTAGTAGTGTATTTTATATCTGGGATGATCTGTGTGCCCTTTACAGCATCCACAGCTACTTGTGTAAGGAAAAAAGAGGTACTGGAGTAGTTAATCCTCTCCTAAAGAGGGTGTATTTCTATATCTGAACAAATTTCAATTGTTATTTATAGTTTACGCCATGTCTACACAGGAAAATATTTTTCTGTATAATCTTGGGTGTTGATTGTAGTGAACATTTTTATACTAATGCAAGCTCTCCTGCAGATTTTTTTGCCTTGTATAAGGAATGTTGTTATTGTTCCATTTTATATGAATCAGGATGAGTTAAAGAGGAAATTTTATTTCTAAATGAGATTTTTACATGGGGAACGTATTTCTAAAAAACCTCAGAACTGTATTGGTAAAAGCAGTAAAACTATTGTTGTCAACAAACCCTCCAACCATATAACATGGGATCCCATATTAGGGGTAAGGAATCAGAACAAAGCACTTCACTGTATAGGGCATTTGAGCTAAAAGACTTTGAGCTCGTAATGACAAGTCATGAGCCATGACTTTGTTTGTGTCAAGGTTCTTCTTGGCAATAATTAATAGAAATGAAAACAGAATTGCAAGAACAGTTGTAGAGAGAAAACGTGTCTTGCATACAATCACCTACTTATTTCAGGTGCATGTATGTGCCATTTTATGAAGTCCTTGTGGGTGGGAAATAGAACGGAATGAGCAAGAGCAGCAAGCAGTGGGCAGCTTGAAACTGTTGTCAAAAACAACACCACCTACAGTATGGCAAAATTTAAATCTAGGCATGTGTATTTGGGCAATAATGCTGCATACTTCCAAAACCAAGCCATTTAAGCAGCACACGAAGATTGAAAAAGGCAGAGCTTCAAAGTGGGAGGTCTGGTGGAAATGTTTATGAGGTCCAAAATGTTGTCTTTTTGGAGATCAGAAAATTGTTCCTTCCCTTATTCACATCTAAAACAAAATGAAGGATGGAAAGACAAAAGACTGTAGAATTGCTGCTACAAGGATCCAATTATTAATTGGAAGAAAAGCAATAAGAAAAGGTGGACCAGCAACCACTAGTATGGAAAATATTATTGTGTAAGATTTAAAGATAGCATGGTTTCAAACATAAACAAAAACATGAAAAAAAAAATTCCACCTTGAATCAATTGATCGGGGCAAAATGCAGGAAAAAGGGTATACTCCCTACATAGGATTATGTACATCCACGCAAGTGTTTGCAGTATGGCAATCAGAGATTGAACCTCAAATCAGCAAAACTATTAAAATGTTCTGGGTAATAATTTCAAAATGTTTTTTAATAATCCAAACCAATTTTTATACATGACTTATGAGCTTTGGTATTGTCACGACTTTTTTTTTTTTTTTTTCAGGAAACTGAAAAATGTTCTTGTGTAAACCACGCTATTTTAAGTGTCAAAATGGCTTATCAAAGTACAACAAAGATGAAACAAACTTGAAAATATCATTTTCTTTGTAGATGGTTCACAAATATGGAAAGGGTTTAAATCCCTCAAATAAATATTTTCTTAACGTAGTTTATTAATTCAACTTATTAATGCAGTACTTACCTTTCTTTAATGGGTCACACTCTCAGGAAATCACTATTTCATACATGTACACAGCTAAAAATGCACAAACACATGCACAAAGACCCAACTCTCCGCATACTTGAATATCTATGTCATTTTCTCTTTCAAAGAGCAACCTGCTTGCTTTGCCCTGGTCAGTACATTAAACACTGAAGAGCAGTAAGACACATTGTTCTTTTTGAATACACATGCAGAAGTTATGGCCAAGCCAATAAAAATTTTTATCTGTGAAAATTACAAAATGAAAAGCCACTAAGCAAAGAAAACTGTAGCCAAAATTGAGTACTAGTCCTAACTTCGCCTTTATTTACTCAATGCATTTAATGTTTAGGCAGTTTTCTAAATTTACAAGTGTTTGCATAAATGGTCTTTTTCAATTACTGACCCTTAATTTACTACAATTATTTGCCTTTGTGTCACCAACATTAGATATTCTTCTTAACAGATTGGTTTATGTTCACATATAATATAGACATTTCAGCTTGAATAAATCCCAGAGGCCTGATCCTGGATATAGCCAATAAACAAGGTCTCAAAATCTGTTTTAATGCAATAAGTATGGATTTTTGTGTGCTACACAATCTCAGAACCTAATCCCTCCAGTGTCTGATTAATCAATAATATAAACATTAGCTGCTACCTCTTGTCTCATAGCATTAGATGAAAAACAGTGTTTCAGTTTAAGAATCAGGGCCTAGCTCTCAGAACATGTTTAATTAACGTGAGTTCATAGACAGGAAACAACAAATAATATTAGAAATATATATATGTGTATTTAAACAATGAGACACAAAGAGGCAATGATTAGTATAGCGACACTGCAAAAATTGGTATTAGGGTTCAGTGATGTGATTATAAATTTGACTGTGTAGTGCATGTAAGAGAAAGGGAAAAATAATGCAAAGGAATTATGCACATTGAATATAGAAAAATGTTATTACATTACCCAGATTCTGCCTCCCTGTGTATTTACGGAATTTCTCATTTTGCATTCTGGTGTTTATGGGCAGAAATTGAAGGCAGAATGTGACCTTGCATTACTCTCATTGCTCAATTTACCTGTTTAGTAGTAAGTAGGATAGCAGTATTTCAATAGTGGTACACATGCATGCTAGAATAGTATCTAATTTCATTAACAAACAATGCCTTAGAAGTAAGGACAGTCCATGTGTCCATTGTTGCAGTTACAGTGGGGTAAGATAGGACCCTTCTGCTTCAAGAGAGACCTTGTTTGCACTGTGAACACAATAAATTGGACACAACATACTGGTGCCCATGCAGTCTCTGTGAGGATAAAGAGCAGAGCCTAGCTCACCTGCATTTGAAGGAATTCCTTTCCCTCAAGACTGCATGACCTTATTCATTCAGTCTTTTGGGAACTGACCTGGTCGCATATTATCTTCAGATTATGTCTGTTCTGTGTATTATCTGGTGAGGGTGAGCCAGGTGATAGCAAGCCTGTATCAGGAATCGTGCAAAGAAACACTGAGGACATTGGCCAGCACATGAGCAAATGCCCACATGTTGCTTTTCTGATTGCTTACTGATGCAATCACGTCATCTCAGAGCAGAGTTTTATTTAACTAAATATACATGAGATTTAGGTAGCCACTGTGAGTTAACCAACAGGCTTCTCTGTGAGTCAGGAATCCCCTTAGGGACATGTTGAGTCATCCTATGCTGATCAAGGACCTCAAACTTCTTTTCTCAGATTCTTTTCTTTTTTAAGTGTGTCAAGCGAATACTAAGAACACTTCTTGAACATTGTTTTTACATCCCTCATCTGATGTAGAAGATGGTCTGCTGTACCTGTCTGCCTGACAATTTATTGAACATGGTTAAAATTTTCTATAGATATATGACTAACAATAGCAGTCTAATTATGATGCCCAGGTAATACAAACAGAAATTCAACCCTTTGCTTCAGATGCTGACACACCAAAGTAAAACTTTAATCTTTTCATCATTCTATTTACTTTTTGGTAGCTTTTATTGTGGTTTTACTTTGTTTTGTTTGTTTTTTCCTTCTAGAAGGCATCAAGAGTGTCCCGGTTTTGGCTGAGATGGAGCTAATTTTTGTTCTTAGTAGTTAGAACAGCCCTGTGTTTTGGATTCAGTATGGGAATTGGTATGAGAAGAATGTTGATAATATTTTTTTTAGCTGTTGCTAGGAAATCAATGAATTTTCAGCTTCCCATTTCTTGCTAGTGTGCAGGTGTACCAGAAACTGGGAGGCAGCATAGCCAGAGAAACAGACCAAAATTTGCCAGTGGAATGCTCCATATCATACAACATCATGGTCAGTATGTAGATGAGTAGGGGCTGAGATGCTGGGGCTCGTCCAGGATTTTAGTTTCAGGATTTTTTCTCCTCCAGGATCGCTAGCCAGAATTGGTCAGCAGGTGGTGAGCAATTGCATTGTGCATCACTCATTTGTGTATTCTATTATCACTATTAATTTGAATTATTGAGTTGTTATTATCTTAACCTATGAGTCTCTTTACCCCTTCACTTCTCTATCCCATCTCCCAGGGTAGGAGAGGGTAAGTGAGTGGCTGTGTGGTGTCTGGCTGCCAGCCAAACCATGTCAGAGATTAAAACATTTTTGCCCGTTTAAGCCTGGATTATGCTTATTTTTAAATGTATACAGAGTTCTACTTTAAGATGCTCCACACTGTCTTTTTGCTCTTCATCATCTGAATCACTTTGTACAGTCCAATGTGATCCATAACAATAGAACTGATTCTGAGATAAAATAGTCAACAAAAATTAGTAGCTAAGTTAAAAGGATTTGATTGTTTACAGAGAGTGGCCAGATGAGTGGTATATTTCCTTCACCATGGTGTACAGAGATTGAGACCTAAATTGTGGCTAGTGCACAGGGGATAGGAGGAGTGTGTGCATGGAGAGAGGAAAGTAGCTTCACTGTTGGAGGTAATTGTCTTATTTCTGCTAAAAAGCAGCTGGACCTTTTAACGAACTGAACTGGAGAGGGAAACATGAAGTGCCCAGTTTGAGCTAGGACTTAGCCAATAGCAGTTAAAAAGAGGCTCAGTCTGTGTCTATGTGAGCCATAATGGACACTAAAGTAGCACAGCCTCAGTTTCACTGTTCAGCATTCAAGCCAGGCTACAGACCAGGCTATCACAGGAAAGTGATGGCACTGCATTACCCCTTGGTGAATGCAATACTTCTGGAAGAGTGCTAGTAAGTTGTTCACTTCTGAACCACAGAGGCTTTTCTCCTCAAGTGTCTTCAATTTCAATGTCCCTGTACTTTGAACTTCTGTAAAACACAGGCATCTTTTTGGACTTAAGACAAGGCCACTGCTCTAAGTCTGTCAAAAGAGCCAAGAGATAATTGCCCTTCCAGGAAGACGTCTGAGCTATACAAACTTATCTCAAACTTACCTGTCCCTGGTAAGACAAAGCAGTGTAATCAAAATTGCTTGGTGCACAACACATATTTACTCAAATGCTGAATGGCTTGAAGCACAAAGAGCTAGAGCTATATTTGTCTGCAAACACATACCATAAGACGACAAAGGTAATGGAAATGTGTATTTACTGCTAGAACATGCATGCAAGTTCCATTTCAGTCATGAAGATGTGGCATGGGTAACATTTTGACTGAAGTTACTGAGCTATTTCAAGACAATAAAATCCCTGCTCTCTCTAGGTGCACTGTAGATTTTCTTCAATTTTTCTTCACTTTAAAGTGGGAAAAATATAAAATGATATAACATTTTTCCCGGAAGGAGGTCTAGATTTTTGTTTTCCATTTACATGGCTTCAAGAAACAACAGTACTTCAGTACTAAGGAAATCTAATCTGAGAGTCACCGCTATTCACAGTGAGGTTCAGCAATAACCAGAGTGAAAATTTTGTTGAAAATCTCCTGCTGTTGTTTCTACACAGGAGCTTTAGCTTTGCTGCTGCAGTGTGAATGGTTCTTGTTAGAAGCCGCAATTTATTTAGCAGTTGGACTTCTTTTGAGGAAATATATTCTGACAAATATCTGGAAGCATTCTAGGAAATGAATGGCTCATGTCAAACTCATTGATCAGTTGCATTGACACACACAGAGCTGTCAAAATCCAAGACAGCATTCCTCCCTACCAAGTCATCCAAAATTTCAATGCATCAATGTGAAAATATTTGCAATGAAAGTTTGAAATTTGAACTGCAATACAGTTCTGGCTGTCCATGTGAACAGAATGAGGAAACACTTCCCTGTTATTTCCACAAACTTTTCTAGCTCATCTTATTTAGCAGTTTACTGGGAATGTGTTGCAAAGGCGTGTTGAGTTTGTTAGAAAATCCGATGCAGCAATAAATATGCATATGCTCTTTGTCAGAGAAGACATGCGTGACAACATACCAGCAAGTGAACATGGGAAATATATTTTAGGTTCACATGCACATAGCATGGTTTCCTTAAGACTGAAGAAGGAGAATATTTATAACAATAATGGTATTGACAACAACATGTCCATTCCATTAAATTCTGGAGTGGGAACAGAAAATGTAAAGAAAATTAAAGTTCCAATCTCAATATAGCTCAATCTCAAAAATCTTATCTAGGAGAAAAAACATTGGAAAGATAAGACACAAATTCAGCTGGTATGAATCACAACCAGTTTACTCCTGTAGTGATTTCTGCTGGCTGGGAATAAGTTTCAAGGTCATTAGGTATACTCTGGTAAATCTTGAAAAGAAACTTCCCAGGGCCTTGAAAGTAAGAAAGTGCTCTTCCTGTGAATGATTAACAGTTTCAAACTCTGCAGTTTGAACTGTCACAGCTGTAGCCATACTACCTTAGCTGTGTATGGACAACATAGATTCCTACAGCAGTGCTAACTTCTGATTAACTTCCAATTCATCCCAGGATGAAATGCTGAAGGCCATTACAACTTCCAGTACTGTCAGGCAAGAATAAATTTTCATCTGCGTTAATATAATATTTATGCTGAAATCAAGTGCCTTGCCTCATGCCAGTCACCTATAACTGTGGAAAATACCCTTGTGGTGTTCTTTTCCCAGTCAGTTGTATTCTGCATCTTAGTGCCTCCCGCTGATATTAACCTCCATTAGGCTCCAAGACTTATTTATGCCTATAGCACTTCCACAGAGATTAAAGAGCTCTGTGAGACTACATTTTCTGAAGCATCAACATAGTTTGAAAAGTATATACCCTTTTGAGATTACCAAATCAGCTCATTAAAAGAAGAGTTATAATAATGTTAAATCAAAGTTCCTTTGTGCTGCTACTTTAAGAATTCTATGATTTTAACAGGATAAATATTGTCTTTGGGTATCTCTTCTTTTACATATAAGCCTAGTCAAACAACCAGAATATATAACAGTTTTACCTGAAGTCAGGTATAGGGTAAGTTTTACTGAATGATAAGGGTATAAAATCTGTTCTCTGACAGGAGATATTTAAAAAATAGCTATTGCACTTGGTGCCTCAGTTGACTAATAAGCTGTACCATATGAAAAAAAGATTATAATATTTTATAACCATTTATAGTAGGTTATAGTTAGTATAACACTTTTCTTAGAATAATAAAACTAAAACTAAAAGGATCGTTATAAAAATATAATTAATAATTTTTACACTGAAAGTATTTGGAAAAGGAGGGGAAACAGTAGTTAAACAAACGGTGAAGAGAGATCCTACTGTTTTAGTCTGTGTCAGGACTTCAAGTCAGTGAAAAAGGTCAACCTTGAAATAATACAAAGATTAGAATACACTTATGGGCTTATTTCAAAATAAGGAAAATATTTATCTCAGAATCCATCTAAAATCTAGTGCACAGTTACACGATCTAGAAGCTTATAACTGAAAACCCGGTCACATTTTTTTAAAGATTTTTGTTCCACTTTGACAAGTTGTCTGGAAATCTTTTTAAATGGGAAAAGAACATGTCTTTCATTAGAAACTAGAAATAAGGTTAAATGAAGTTATCATAAAAGATGGAACAATGTAAAGGCTCCATGGATTTCCTTCTGATGAGGCACTGGGTGAGATTCTGTTCATCTGAAAGGGGGCCGAGCACCAGAAGGCTTCTTAGATTTCACCCGAAGCAACTCACTCTTTTGGGTTTTCAGCAGCAGTTGAAGCTGCCCAGGGCTCAGTGTTGGGGACTGTTCTCTTTAACATCTTTATCAGTGATCTGGATGAGGGGAATCAAGTGCACCCTCAGCGAGTTCACAGATGACACTATATTGGGAGGTTGTGTTGATCTGCCTGAGGGTCGGGAGGCTCTGCAGAGGGGATCTGGACAGGCTGGATCGATGGGCTGAGACCAGTTGTATAAAATTCAAGAAGAAAGACCAAGTGCAGGGTCCTGCACTTGGGTCACAACAACCCCCTACAACATTACAGGCTTGGGGCGGAGTGGCTGGAAAGCTGCACAGCAGAGAAGAACCTGGGGGTGTTGGTGGACAGCCAACTGAACATGAGCCAGCAGTGTGTCCAGGTGGCCAAGAAGGCCAATGGCATCCTGGCTTGTATCAGCAACAGTGTGGCCAGCAGGAGCAGGGAAGGGATTTTCTCCCTGTACTCAGCACTGGTGAGGCCACACCTTGGGTACTGTGTCCAATTTCGGGCCCCTCACTTCAAGAAGGACGTTGAGGTACTGGAGTGTGTCCAGAGAAGGGCAACAAAGCTGGTGAAGGTTTTGGAGAGCAAGTCTTATGAGGAGTGGCTGAGGGAACTGGGATTGTTTAGTATGGAGAAGAGGAGGCTGAGGGGAGACCTTATTGCTCTCTACAGCTACCTGAAAGGAGGTTGTAGTGAGGTGGGGGTCACACTCTTCTCCCATGTTACAAATGACAGAACGAGAGGAAACGGCCTTGAGTTGCATCAGGGGAAATTTAGGTTGGATATCAGGAAGAATTTCTTTACACAGAGAGTCATTAAGAATTGGAACAGGCTGCCCAGGGAGGTGGTGCAGTCCCCTTCCCTGGAAGTGTTTACAAGCCATGTGGATGTGGTGCTGAGGGACACGTTTTAGAGACCTTGGCAGTGCAGCGTGAATGGTTGGACTTGATGATCTTAAAGGTCTCTTCGAGCCAGATGATTCTGTGTTTCTGAATTCTGTACCTATTTTTAGAAAGCTAGATCATCCTCTGCATCCATCTGCATTTGCTAGGCAGAGAAAATGAAGAGATTACCCAGGTTGCAGGGAATGGATCTTCCTCCAGTGGTCTGCAGAGGTGATGATCTCTCTTCAGGGAACATTTTGATGAAATGGGTGCTGTCCCACTGCTTTCCTGGGGACCAGGTATCAAACTTTGAAGTTGAAGATGGCTATTTATGTCAGACTTAGTTAAATTAATTTTCCGTAAATATAATCCAATTTTTCAAAAACAAGTATGGTAAACACCTCCTGATAAAATTATCCTAATTTTTTTTCTACGATTGTATTAATTGATATAATCTTTGCATGGCAACATTTAAAAAGACTTTATTTTTTTTTTTAACCAGAAGATTATTGTCTGAAGTTGTAAAATCATCAGTCACTCTTAAATATTATTAGAATATTTCTTCTTCTTCCCATTAGGACATGTATTTGTTTCATGAGAATTAGATTATCTGTAAACCATGCTTCTGTTTTACATTGCTCTGCAATGCTTTTAAAACAATTCTTTACTCCTGAACTACAAAGAAACCAACTTCAATGGGAGATTAAACCTAACAAAACTTTACACAGTGCAATAGCTCTCTGTTACTTTCAGCATAACTCTTTACACTGCCAGTATCTAAAGAAAACAATTCCTGACCCATTTTTGGCTCTTTTTCAGTATTGTATTGTATTTAATGTAACACTACAGGCCAAGCCAATTTGGCAAAGCCAGATTTCCTCTGAACATGTTTTTTGTCAGTGAGCTACTTTTCAGGTCAGTGGTTTTGTTAATACGGCTCTGAAAGGGTAGGTGTGGCTGGTTGTGGAGGTACTCATTCCTAAAACTGCCTCTTGTGCAAACTGTGTGTTGCAATACCGTAGCAACAGCAGCATATGATATGTCCATTATGGCACCAGGACAGAAACCTGGTACCGCTACTGCTATAAGATCCGTTCACACCAGGAAGGCTCATTCTTCTGCTGCTTAACCTCAGGTCAGGGCTTAGCCAATGGTCTAGTCACAAGCCTGCAGCCCCAAATCACTCCTCAATGCTAACAAAGTTGAGAATAGTTCCTCTGTCTTTGATGTCCTATGCTCTGCCTCTGCGTACCTCTGCCTTCATTCTCCTACATCTCCTTCTCCTTCCTCTGCCTGCTGCTTTCCTCAGTCTGTGATGTCTGCTAATTCATGCTGAAGACCTACGCATTGTGTCTTTTAGTCATTTGAAGGTCTAATAGATTCTCTTCCTTAAAAGTGATAGCTCCCACCTCTATCCTTCATCTTTCTCCAAACCTCTGTGGTGTTGCCTAGCCAGCAAAGACGTTTTCCACTTCTTGCTACTTCAGGCTTTCCAAAAGACTCAGGGACCTCCTGTTTTCATGTCTCAGGCTTTTCATTTACACTGAATACCGGATATGAAAAAATTCAGTCTAAATAGTCTAGGTATGGGTTTCATTCTAGCAAAACTTTCAGGTTGCTTATTTCATTTTGCCTTCAGTCTGTCGTCAAGCTTCATTCTGCATGATCTCCTATACCTTGGGTCACACGCTAACAGCCTAAATTGTTAATTCTACATACAGTGGAAGAAAAAATTTAAACTGGGTTTATATTTTCAGTTCATCAACACAAACAAAATATGAAATGTATAATGATCTCTGGGTGTTAGGTTTTCTTCTTTGTTTTTGAACCTAAATTTAAGCCTTAATGAAAATCTCTGTGGAAAATCAAAACCCATTAAACTTGCTCAAACAGATAACAAAAACATTCCCATATCTAAAAGAAGTTAATACACTGCAAAGAAAAGACAGATTGAAAAGTACAATATTGGGAGCCAACTTTCCCCTCCTCCTCCCAGCATTCTATTTTCAGATATATGTGAATTTTTCAGTTCTCATTTTCAAAGTTTTCAATTGTAGTTGAGAAACAGCGGATCTTTTGGGGATGGAACAAAGGAGACACACAGGAAAGAGAGTGTTTGTATGTTATTGCAGGGCTTTACAGAGGAAAATACACATTCTAAATTAATTACACATAAATATTATCTGATGTCAAAGTTACATATATTTACAGTACATCCTTTACAGCAATTCGTTCATGTCTCTGCTAGAAGTGTAATTTACATTCTAAGAACTGCATTAATCTCCCTTTGAACTTGAAGAAAGGTGCCCCTATGGGTATGATATATTCCTGCATATGGAGCAGTTTATCCTTTTGCAATCACCATGTTAATTTTGAAAAATAAAAAATAGTACTTAATTTAAATTTATCCATCCATTAGCACAATAATGGACAATATAAAATTAAATGTATTTTAGCAAGCAAGTATGTTGTATATTTGGGAGATTCCAGAAACTGTTTTTAAGTATTTTAGTAAGTTGTTTTTAAATTCAGAAATAATTTATTAATTTAATTCATTATAATAAAAGGAAAATAAAAGATGTAAATAAACTATTACAAAACTTACACAAATCTGCTTTTTTTCTCATTATCTTAAACATATTGACTGTAGTAGATCTAATGTAGATCTGCTTGGTTTTCCATCAAGCTCTAGACCTGCAAATCTGGATTTCATTTAAAACCAAACCTGAAAGTCAGCTTCTCCTAGAATGTTATGGAAACAAAACTTCTACTGAGGTCATCCTTTCTTTTTTTTTTTTTTTTAGGGATGAAGATTAAGTAGAAAATCCCAAACTAAACCAAACCAATAAAACAACAACAACAACAAACCCCCCTGTAATTGTATGTTTCTGCAAAACACCTAAATGAACAGGTTTTGTTACAATGATCTCCTGAGGAGTAGAGGCAGGAGGTTTCATACAAAGTGCTATTCTTATGACATTTAATAAAGCTTCAGGGCTTCAAGTAATTCAGGTAAATTTAGATATGAAATTGATTAATGAATTAATAGCCTGTGAGCTTTGGAATATTTGTCTTAAACAAGCTGAAGGTCTAGGCATCCCAGCAGTTTAATACACAGAGTGGGCTTTCTCCTTTATTTATTAACTTTACCTCTAGACAATCTTCATCTATTTTTTTTTAAATATCTTGATTTCATTGGTCATATTCAAAAGATACCTTTTATAGTTTATGCCATAAAAACCAGAGTGAAATTAGCAGAAAACATACATGACCCTCATTCCTCCAGAGAATTTGCAAGTTCAAAAATGTACACAATGGCAAGGAATACACAGAAGCAAATTACAGAACACTTGTGATCTCCCATCTGCACATACCTGTCACTGCAACATCCATAATAGTTGATTCAACAGGAGATGCAGAAGGGCATGTTTATGCAGCCGGATTAAGTCATCAGGCAGGAGACAGTAACACATTCACAAATAATTTTGTCATAGTTGTTTTATAAAACTGTCATCAATTTTTTTAAAAAATCCTTTGCAAAAAACACCTACTTCTCATCATGTTGAAAAGCAGAGATATAATTGTCTGAACTGATAATGTGCATAGGGACAAATAATTACAAGGCTAGTATTTAAAAACACGCGTAGCACTATATGGAATAATGACAAATCATAAATCATTCATAAAGGTTACAGGTTTGAGAGAGGATACAGGCCTGGGGTGCTGCCTAAAGCTGCTGTCATCGTGTCTGATACACCCTTTTTTTAGTCTCAGGCAACTTCATCTTCCTAGTTGATACGGAGAATTCTGAATTTTAATTTCAACCACAGGGCCTGTATTACTTTTTGCATGTCTGTGGGACGTCATTTCAGACTGTGTCTTTCCAAAGGGAGTTTTAGTATCTGCTGTCACTCACAGTGATGCTGCCATTCCCACTTTGCGCATGTGAGGCATAATTAGCGGTACTTAGTAATCTGTATACTATGGTCTGGCACCGTTTTGCTTTATGGCACACTGTTTTCTTTTTACAGTTGACTGCAAAAGCAAAGAGTGATTTTTATCATGCTCTCCTATCAGCGTGATGCTTGGTCAATGACCATATGTACTGCATCTCCTTCCTCTGTCAGGAATCTAGAATGTCAGTTTGTGAGGTAACTGAAAATAATCATAACTAATTTCTTGTTGATTGACAGACTAATTCCTTCTCAGGATAATATGCAAAGGCAATTATCAGTCAGTGCTAGCCATGTGTCTACATAAATTGTATTAGAGGTGCTCAAGGCAGAGGTTATGCCTGCATGACTTTAAAAACTTGTGCCATGCTTCATACAGTTAAATCAAATCATATCCAGTCAGACAGTATAACAGGTTTTTTTTATATAAAAGAGAATTTTCTGAAATATGCTTCTTTTAACTCTGTTGGTTTCGTGAGTGTTTTTTAGAAGAATGAAACAAGACCTCTATTGTCAAATTGGAAAAACTATCTTTTGACGACACTTAAAAAAAACCCTAAAAACTTATTAATAGTGTAAAAGTATTCCATTTCTATATTTTTTACTGACTACTTCAAGTTTTCATTTAGAACTGATTCTTTGAAAATAAATCATATTTCAGTACATAGCTCAGAAAACACAATATGCCCAAATCACATTCATATTATTTCTACCATGGCAACACTTCTTGATCAAATCAAAATTGATCATTTTCAAATAAAAAAATGTTAACCTTTTCAATTTTTGTTTCAGTCTGGAATTAAAAAAAGAAAAGTATTAGGGAAATTGCAGTGCTCAGGAAGATTTACTGTTTCTATTCATATGTAGAATTGATGCCTTACTAGAGGCAAATTAATTGATTTTATGAGTTATTTTCATCATTTACTGATATGAAGTTTCAGCTGCATATCCAGGAGGCTTTTAATATACACTTGATGAGGCAATATAGAACAGCTTGTACAAAAATGTGGAAAATGTGAAAGTAGCAGAGTTCAATTTCAAAGTAGTCAAGTCCTGTTTATTGTGCCACCCATTTATACCCAGGAAATCTGAAAGAGACCCTGTCTGTCCCATTTTCCAACTAGATGCCACTAAGTGCCTGACTACCTTAGAGATGTCAGAGGGGTACTGCTTCTGTTCAGGCAATCATTCCTGGCTTGTTTCTGTTAGGATGTGAGCATTTCTACGGGCATGACCACGTGTATAATTCAAAGGTATTTAGATATTTTCTCTTTCACAGGAACCTGTGAGGTTGAGAGCTGTGCTGGTGGGGGCATGTGCCTCTGGTGGGGTCTCCCAAGCCAGACAGGTCTCAACTGAAGGGTCAGACAAAGTGTGTCCACGGGCAGGATGGGCTCACTAGCTTTCGGGCAGCCATCCTAGGAGAAGGACAGCTCTGACTCCAAACCCGGGCAGATGGAGCTCGTTTAGCCTTGTAAGGCATCCATCATCTAAGAGAAGGATACTCTAACAAAACATACGACCCGAGGACTTCGCTGTCACTGTCCAAGCTCGCCAGGCCCTGGCAGACGAACCTCGGGTGTAAAGGGTGGAGCCAGTTTCGCGCTCGCTGCACCTCGCCTAAAAAATCCACCGTGCAGGCCCGAAGGGTGCACTCATCGCTTGCAGTGAGCGTGGGAAAAGCCCTTCCAGATCTTCGTTCGCGAAGCCAAGCCATGATGATGATTTAGATATTTTAATATAAGAGCCTTGTCTGGTAGAAATCACCTTAGCATCACTGAAGCTAGCAGAATTGGTACCAGAACAGAATCTTACCATAAAACTTCATTTTAAAACATAGATGGTGCTGAAATCTTTGGAAAATGTTTCTCAAGCATCACAAATTTGTGATTTGTTCTGCACGTTCAGTCTCTTCAGTTACTGGAAATAAAGGATAATGCAATCATCCTAAGGCTCAGTACTGTGATGAGGAACTGCAAAGAGCTGCAGTAAAAAGTAAATTTTACTTTATACAATACATGCACAAGTATACACACTTATGTGCAATTTTTCACATATAGTAATTGCTTAGGCAAAATAAGAACTTTGTGCCTTGTTTAAGAAGATGAATTTTGGCTCTGTAGTAGTCAGGGCAAAATACTTCACTTTTACTAATTTCGACTGTATCTGTAATATTATGCAAAATCTCCATTTTTTATAGAGATGAGTTTTTTTAAAAGCACATTATATAATGAAATTTTTTTGGGTGGTGGGGGAGGAACAAAAAAACATTGGGTACCTGCCCACTTCATAAATAGGTCACATTTATGATGAGAAAAAAAATTCAGCCGTGATTTCCTGATTTGCTCTTTCTCCTCAATGTTTTCTTTTATTCCACCTCCTTACTAGAAATGGCCAAAACCCCACAATTTTTCTTTAACAGTTCAGGCATTTAACATTCCCTCTGAAGCTAATCAGAGACTATGTTCCCCATGATACATACCAAACTCTCTGAGAAGCTCAGAAAGAACATTCTGATGGTTTTGTGTGGATTTTTTAGGCTGTTTCCTGGAGGGAATCCTTAGTCCAATATATTTTTTAATCACTTTGAAAAACACTTTCTTTTGTTTTTTGCATTTTCTTTTGTTTGGGATGTGTGGGGTTGTTTTGGTTTCTTTTCCTTGAAAAGGTGTTTGAAGTCCTTGAATTTACTCCTGAGCCCAATAGCCAGCTTTAATTCTCATTTCTAATCCCTGAACACTCTTAATCAAGTCTTCAGTATTTTTAATTATTATTCAACATCTTATTTAGGATTAAAATTTTTCTATGATTGTACTATGAATACAGATCATGAAATACTCATTGTCTAATCACAATTAAAAGAATAATCCCTCCAACAAAGTTTAGAACAATTTATCCAGGATTTAAGAGAGTTAAGTGACTGGAAAGGAGATTTATGGCTTGGCCAAATGTCCTTAAAACAGATTCATGAACATTCTCAGGAAAAAGGGGATTTCTGTGATGGACCAAATGTGAAATCTGTCAGGTTTGATAGACTGTCTCATATTATGGCTGGTTCAAAACATGTTTCACGAAAGATAATTTAAGAACCTTGCAGCG